>NC_069502.1:734869284-735031784 GCF_027579735.1 Bombina bombina
ATATATATATATATATATTTATACACACACAGATATATATATATATATATATATATATATATATATATATACACATATATACACACACATAAATATATAATTTATTTTAATTATTTTTTTTCTTGCCCCTTTTCATGCACATATAAAATGATTAAGTGAAGCTTAGGCACAGAATGTGTAGTTTTCCGTTTTCCACCTATAAACAAAGTTCACCGGGGCATCAGAATGCTTTTTGCTTTAAATTACAGTTTGTGCTCTAAAACACAATGTGTGCACTACATGTTTCTGAAGCTGCAGGGAGGGAACTCTTTTCAGTGGAAATTGAAGGCTTGGTGAGCTAGTAATCAATTTTTTTTCACACTGTAATATTTTTTGAATGCTAAAATTTCTTAACCCAAACAAAGGTAAATAATACTGTTGCAGCAGTTTAGAGCAGTGAATCAAATTGTTACAAAAACATGAGGATACAGATTTTTTTTTTTTTTTAATTTGTTGTATTTATTTTGGATTAAAAGCACAAATACATTGGGCCAAGCACAAATACATTGGGCCAAGCACAAATGAGCTAAAAAAGGAAATTTATGCTTACCTGATAAATTTCTTTCTTTTTCGATACGATGAGTCCACGGATTTCATCCTTACTTGTGGGATTACGCCTCCTGGTCAGCAGGAGGAGGCAAAGAGCACCACAGCAGAACTGTATAAATAGCTCCTCTCTTCCCTCCCAACCCAGTCATTCGACCGAAGTTAGGAAGAGAATGGAAAAGCCAAGGTGCAGAGGTGTCTGAAGTTTAACAAAAAAATAATAACTTGTCTCATAGAACAGGGCGGGCCGTGGACTCATCGTATCGAAAAATAAATAAATTTATCAGGTAAGCATAAATTTCCTTTTCTTTTTCAAGATACGATGAGTCCACGGATTTCATCCTTACTTGTGGGATACAATATCAAAGCTATAGTACACGGATGAAACGGGAGGGACAAGACAGAGAACTTAAACGGAAGGCACCACTGCTTGAAGAACCTTTCTCCCAAAAAACAACCTCAACCAAGGCAAAGGTATCGAATTTACAAAATCCTTAGTAGCTTGCAAGTAAAACTTCAAGCACGGACTACATCTGAATAATGAAGCAAACGTTCCTTCTGAGAAGTAGGATTAAAACACAAAAGACGGAACAACAATATCCTAAGAAATGTTCCTTCTGAAACAACCTTAGAAGGCAAACCATAATTAGTACTTAACACTACCTTATCCGCATGAAAAATAAGGTAAGGAGAACTATTTAGAAATGTCGAAAACTCAGATACTCATCGAGCAAACAAAATAATAACAGGAAATAAAAAACTTTCCAAGATAACTCAATATCTAAGGAATACATAGATTCAATGGAACCTCTGAAACAACCTTAAGACCTAAATTCAAACTCAATGGAGGAGCAAGAGATTTAAACACAGGCCTGACCCTAATCAGAGCCTGACAAAAGTATTGAACGTCTGAGACTCGTGCCAGATGCATGCGTAACAAAATAGATAAAACAGAAATCCAACCCTTTAGGGAACTCACTGAAAAAAAAAAAAATCTTTCTCCAATCCTTTTTGGAGAGAAGATAAAAATCCTGGGAATCCTAACTCTACTCCGTGAGTAACCTTCGGATTCACCCCAATAAAAATATTTACACCCTAATTTAAGGTAAATCTTCCTAGTTACAGACTTACATGCCTGAAATAAGGAATCTACGACCGAATCAGAGAATCCCCGCTTGCATAAGATCAAGCGTCCAAACTCCAATCAATCAGCTTTAGAGAAACTAGACTTGGATGGGAGAAAAAATCCTGAATAAAAAGTCCTTCCCCAACAGACGTATCCATGTTGCAGAGATGACATGTCCACCGGATCAGCCTAGCAAATCCTGAGAGGCCATGCAGAAGCAAAGAGGATCACTGATGCCCCTTCCTATATGGTTTGAACAACCACCCGGAAAGCAGCACAAATGGGGAAGATAGACAATCTAGGCTGAAGGACCAAAGAACTTCCAAGACAGCTATCAGCTTGGACTGGGGCCCTAGACCTGGACCCGTAACCCAGAAGCCTGACATTCTGACACAATGCCATGAGATCCAGATACAGCCGATCCCATATGACAATCAGGTTGGAAAATACTCCCGGATGGAGCTCCCATTCTACCGGATGAAAAATATGTCTACTCAGAAAATCTGTCTCCCAAGAGTCCACCCCTGGAATATGGACCGCTGACAGATAGCAATAATGAGTTGCTGCCCACTGGATAAGCTTGGCCACCTGAGCCCTGGTTAAGGAACACCTCGTTCCATCCTGGCGTGGACAAATTGTCCGTCTTAAAAAAAAAAAAAAAAAAAGATGAAATTGGGGCGAAGCCAACAGAGACCAGACCAGAAGAGCTTTGAGCTCCCTCTGACTACCAGGAACAAAGGAACAAAAAATACTGCTGAGTTGATCAACCTTAAAAGGATAAAAGACAGAGTAGACCACACTGGAGATGGAATCTGCAACCCTTGGGTTGTCACAACGTTCAGCCACCGCGCCGTAGCACGCTGAGCTACCTGTCCGGCTATTGTGGCTTGCTGACACCAGCAGTCCGACTATACTTAAGTACTAATCCACTGAAGGCCGAGAGGTGGATTGAAGAACTAGGCGAAAAAAGGTAGCAATTAAATTTCCTGACCTAAGTCAGAAAATCCTACATAGATATGGAACTAGTTACGATTCCTAAGAAAAAACTACCAATAAGCTTGGGACTAAGGAACACTTGTCCAAAGACACCTTCCTCTCATAGGATCACGGGAAGTATAACACCATGTCCAAGTAAATCCTGCTTGTTGCAAGGATGACACTGGGAATAGGACATCCGCCAGATAAAGCCCACTGCAAAGTCTCATAATTGAAGCATCGTCAATAGCGATCCCAGAGTCTCCGTAAGAACTCGGAACTATGGTAAGATCGAAAGGACCACGAATAGAAGTGTTTGTCCAGAAAGTCAAACCCAAAAATTTGAGACGATTCTCATGAACGGTACATGAAGGTACCTGATCTTAAATCCACCGTTGTCATAAAATGACCCACTAGGATTAAGGGAGGAATGGCACAATAAAAGTACCCCTCCTGGAGGACAGTACCCTTCTCACAAAATGGTTTGAGGATTCCCATTTTACGAGAACCAGACCCTGGACCAGTATTAAAATTGGAACCATCACTCCCAGGTCTAAGAGATCTCCTGCACAGAGCAAGGACAACTCTCCTTTTGTCTAAGCTTCAGACAAGATTGAAGGCAGAGACTGCCTCTGAGAGAAAAACATTTGAGCTTAAAACCAAACTTAAGCAAAAAACGGAGAGTCAGCCCCCACAAGATCCAATTCCGGACCGGGACACGTTCTCCATGCTGTCTTCAATTCAACAGCAGGCTGTGTTTTTTTTTTTTTTTCGTTTTATATCAAGCCAAGTCTCTACAAAGTTAGCTCCTGGCAAGGACTTTGAAAACAAATAATCGTAAAACAAGGCCCCAACCATAAGATCCCAAAGACAGGGACAGAGCACAATGCCAAAAAACAGCTGTTTGTCCTGCTGTCTCACGAATAAATATCTATTCTGTCACTACTCTCTGTTTTTTGATATTATTACCCTGACCTTGGAAGCAGGTCATTGTGACTTTGCATGATATTACCTGTGTGCTGGACTTTGCTCTACATCTTTACAGAGCACAATGCCCCCAGTATAAAAACCGGAAGGGAATAAATTGAAATAAAGGAATCAGCTATATGAAAACCTTTATCCAGGGAAGCTACTGACTGAATAGCATCAGACAGTGCAATAAACCAAAATGCTGTCACACTAGTGACGGTAACAAAGCACACAGAAGGTTGCCCTTGTCAACCCTGGTGTGTGTTTTTTCCCAATAGGACTACCCTCTAAGGATATAGAAGTTCTTGTAGTGAAATCGAAACTACACCTTTCCCCTTAAGGAGAGTCGCAAAGTCTCTTTAGCTGAGTCGGCAATAAAAAACAGTCATGAAAATATAAGGAATGCCTAAGGTACCACTCTGTCTGAAACTGAGAGCCTCAGAAACATGAAGGAACCTTATGGAATAGCAATTCCTCTAGCAATGCTTTTACCTCATGTAAAAGTAAAGAATGCAACATAACCCTGAGTGGAATGTGAAGGAAACGCAGGATACTGCATGTGGGCCATACAATTTTGAACGGAAACTATAGGAGAAATCTGTGGCCATGTGTTAACAGACACCCAAACAGCAATCGCCGAAGAGGGAGTAGGTTCAAAAAGGAAAAATAAAATTTGACAATCAACTATTCTTGAATGCGTTTGTTGCAACCTCAGTCATAAAGGATGAACTAGCAATAAACAGCTGAAATTCATTTAAATAGAACAAGACGTTACTGTCTCTTTAAATCTAAAGTAACTTAGTCTTGTGAGATTTAGTACCATCCTACATCACGAAGGATGATTTAACAAACAAAACAGCCACAATTCTTTTAATAAGATTTACACAGAAAAAATATTACTGTCTCTTTAAATTTTAAAAGAATGTTTGATATCTGTCGTTCAGAAAACAACTCAATAACATTAACATTGCTGAAACAAGACATCGCTATGTACATCAAAAGCAATGTCTTTACAAGGAACCACAGAGCACTGCCTGTGGGTCATAAATTATGTTGGACACTATAGTGTAGAAAATTGTGGTATCACCAGACTCCTTACAGGCACCGCCTTAGGAGTATTTACAATAAAATTTAACACAGGAAAATATGTTACGGTCACTTTAAATTTTAAACAAAAAAAAAGGATAACATTTTTCCTCTACAGTAACTTGCAGAAATAAAGAGTGTAATATATAAATCCTCCTCTCATTTCTGTGTCAGAAATTATCCAAGTATTATGTTAACCTTGCTGGAAATAGACATTGCTATTTACATTAAAGCAACCCTGTCTTGTGCACACAATCCCTCTGAAAATTGCAAGGAACCGCAGAGTACCGCATGTGGGCCAGAAAAAAATCTTTATTTCATGTGTACACTTGTTCCATTTTAGGTACAAAACTGTATTATACAGTAAACAGCTGAATGTATCAATAAAAGGAACCCCACAAAAAACGGTACTGTCTAACTCAAAAGGAACAATATTTTTGTGCACCTTCAATCCATTCGAGGTCATAATGACTGAAAGAACACATAGCCAACATAATAATGAAAGAAAAACACTACTGTCTTCTTTAATGTGTAAATATACCCCATATTTGTGTTATTATAGTAAATATGCAAACAGATGGAGTAGGGCTTTAACATGGTTAATTAGAAACCGGAGGAAACTGTAAGCAGCATTTCAAATGCACAATATGAGTGCATACGTTTACCCTTTGTGTCAGCTAAAGTAAAACTGACTGACAAAAAGCAGGCAGTGCTCCAAGCTAAACTTTTATTGCTCTAGACCTGCCATAGTAACATCATGTCTTGTGCACCGCTCCCAGCTTATGCCAAGACTCATTCACGGACTTCAGATTCACAATGCGCACCAGGATGAGACAAAACAAGGGCGTGCAAACCTTCTGTAGCGTGGGCTAGCTCCGCCCATCGTGGGCGTATCAGACTGAAACTTCCCGGGTGGCAAAGTAGTAAAAATGGAGCCGCCAGAACTATACCAAAGTCCCGCCCATCGTGGGCGTATCACACAGTAACTCCCGGGCGGCCAACTTCAAGATGGAGCCGTTAAACACCCTGTAGTCTCTTAAAAACATACCTCCTGATCAGCCAGAAGTATAATACCAACATCGGGAGTGGGGAGTTACACACTCTATTCTGAAACCTCCTTCTGATTCCATAAAATAAAAACTAGCCCTCGCCCGGTTTGCATGCTTGATGAAACACCTACCGGGAGAAAAATAACACTGTTTGGTCCCAGCCCCAGTGTATTAAAAACCGTCCCATCACAAAAAGAGCCCTTTCATTAATCTCAGCCCTTGATAAGTGAATGTTAGTAATGTAGTACTCACTTTCTTCTGAGAGATGTGTCCCCAGAAATAATAAAGTTAGCACTTACCTTGAATGCTGCGCGACAGCATGGCAGTCCAGCAGGTTTTCAGAGGTCCTCTCCCTCCCATAGCCCTGTGGACAAAGATCAGCCTGAGTTAAAAGTGCTTAGGCTATCTGGATTAGGGCAGCAAATATGTATAGGAGGCGCAGTGAGAATTATGTCCCACCAGTTCCTATTGCTTTAAAGCCACCAAATGCCCTACTGTAGAGACTGATCTGGTTTAGGCTACACCCCAGAACAAAGTAGCACACACTGGCACTACTTTAAAAATAATAAACACTTGATTGAAGAATCTTTACTAACACCTCACTTTGCCATCTACTATCTTACTAACACAGGCATAGAGAATGACTGTTGGGAGGGAAGGGAGGAGCTATTTATACAGCTCTGCTGTGGTGCGCTTTGCCTCCTCCTGCTGACCAGGAGGCGTAATCCCACAAGTAAGGATGAAACCGTGGACTCATCGTATCTTGAAAAAGAAATAATGAACACACCTACCAAAACTTATTTTTATTTTGATGAATAAGTTACTGGATGCTATCTCTGTGTTTGATGAGCTTTTAAACAGACCCTGTCATACAGCAACGCACAAGCTGAGATTATTCACTATTTATTGAAGTAAACAGGATTTCACTGGATACATTGTAGGTGAAAAGGTGGCTCTTAACATTCATTTGGATTTATTGCTGATCACACTTACATTGACTTAAAACAGAGGTATATAACTATTCGAAAACATTTTAAAGCGGAAGTATGTATACGAAACCGCATCAAACACTGACATGTTAAGTAATATACATATTTAAATATGCATATTAAAGGAAATATGTCTGCTAATATTTGAAGGTTAAAAACACATCAAGATATCTTTTTAACCCAAATAAATACAGACATCAATCAAATCTGGATTATATATATATATATATATATATATATATGTGTTTTTGGTCTGTTTAAAGCATGTAACCTTCTGGGATTAGACTGGTTTGATTATAAGCCAAGATAAATTCACCTGACAGCAGCTCTGACTCAATCACAGAAAAAGTCTGACTGAGCAAGTCTTTGTTTCTCAAAAGGAAACACAGACCACAAGAGCAGAGTCACAACCTGTCATGCTCCGTGCTATTCAGAGAGCTTTTATATAGATACAAATATGAGAATGCACAATACATTCAAGTGCTGGGATGTCAGTTTCCTTTTGGGACAAAAACATATACATTTTCATTGATGCTTTTAAAGAGATTTTATATATATATATATATATATATATATATATATATATATATATATATATATACACACACACATATACATACACACACATATATACATACGCACACACACATATATACATACACACACACATATATATATATATACATATACACACACACACACACATATATACATACACACACATATATACATACACACACACACATATATATACATACGCACACATATATACATACACACGCACACATATATATATACATACGCACACACACATTTTTTTTGCTCGCCAGGTAGGAGCAATGCAACATTTTCTAATATTATATTATTTTCTGCTATACAGAGCACAAATTAATTCCATAATTTAACAAATTTACTTAATGAAAATTTGTGCAAAAAATACTGGCTAACATTTTAGCCAGGTGGTCAGTAAAACCAACCAGGTGGTGCTCCTGCTAAAAGGGCCCTGGGAATAAATATATATATATATATATATATATATATATATATATATATACACACACACACCTCTTATGAAGCGCAGGTACGCCTGCGCGAAACATGTCAGATGTTTTATGTCTGCTTATGTCTCTCCTTGTGAACGAATAAACTGTACCTGATTGAACAGAACAAGTATCTGGATTGCAGTGTTTCCTTTTTCTTCGTTAATATATATATATATATATATATATATATATATACATACATACATATATACATATATATATATATATATATACACACACAGGTGGCCCTCGTTTTACAATGGTTCAATTTACACCGTTTCAGAATAACAACCTTTTTTTCCAGTCATGTGACTGCTATTGAAAAGCATTGAGAAGCAGTGCATTTATTAAAATAGCCAGTAGGTGGAGCTGTCCGCTTGTGTTGCAGCAAAGCCAAGCAAGCTGAAATTAATCAGTTTAACCAGACCTGCGCTATCGAGCAGATTTCAAAGGAACAAGATATTCCTGTCTACAAATCAGTCCAGATTGGAATGCATAGAAAGAACTGTTTGCAGAAAAATGCAAGTGAAGTCTGTGTTGTGTGATTATTTTATTAGGTTTATAATGCTGTTTAGCAAATGTTTTGTTCATTTAACTTAGTTTAATTATATATTCTGTGTTGTGTGATTATTTTATTAGGTTTATAATGCTGTTTAGCATTTAAAGTCTTCATTCAAAGCTTTAAAAATAACGTATTAGGTGTTACTTATGACAATTTTGAGAGGGGCCTGGAACCTATCTCCCTCACTTCCCACTGGCTTACATTATAAACTGGGTTTCAATTTACAACAGTTCCGATTTACAACCATTCCTTCTGGAACCTAACCCCGGCGTAAACTGAGGGCTACCTATATATATATATATATATATATATATGTACACACACATATAGATACAGTCATGGCCAAACATATTGGCACCTCTGCATTTCTGTCAGATAATGCACCACCTCGCCCAGAAAATTGTTGCAATTACAAATGTTTAGGCATTTTCATGTTTATTTCTTTTGTTTGCATTGTTTTTACACAAAAAAGTGGAGAGAAAAAGCCAAATCCGACACATTCCACTCAAAACTTTAAAAATGGACTGGGCAAAATTATTGACACATTCTCAAAATTGTAAGAAATAATTGCATTCCAAGTGTGTGATGCTCCTGTAATTTGTAATTAAACTCACCTTTATCAATTAACAGGTGCTGATAATATAGAAATCACACCGGCAACCAGTTAAAATCGTGAAAAATGTACTCAACCTTTCTGTTGTGTGTATCTGTGTGCCACATTGATCATGGAGAAGAGAAAGTGCAGCAAAGAATTGTCTAAGGATTTGAGAATAAAAATTGTGGAAAAGCATGGACAATCTCAAGATTACAAGTCCAACTCCAGAGATCTTAGTGTTCCTGTGTCCACTGTGTGCAACATTGTCAAGAAGTTTACAGCCCATGGCACTGTATCTCCCTGGACGTGGACGAAAGAGAAAAAATTAGCAAAGATTGCAACAAAGGATTGTTCGAATGGTGGATAAAGAACCTCGATCAACTTCCAGACAAATTCAAGCTGACCTTCAGGCACAGGGTACAAATGTGTCAGCTCGCACTATACGTCATCATTTGAATGAAAAGGGATGCTATGGTAGGAGACCCAGGGAGGACCCCACTGCTGACACAGAAACATAAAAAAGCCAGATTGGAGTTTGCCAAAACTTACCTGAGGAAGCCAAATTCCTTTTGGGAGAAAGTGCTGTGGACATACAAGACAAAATTACATCTTTTTGGTAAAGCCCATCATTCTACTTTTTTCAGAAAAAGAAATGTGGCTTTTAAAGAAAAGAATACAGTCTCTACAGTCAAACATGGTGGAGGTTCACTGATGTTTTGGGGTTGCTCAGGCACTGGATAGCTTGACTGTGTGCATGGCATTATGAAATCTGAAGACTATCAAAGAATTCTGTGGTGCAATGTAGGGCCCAGTGTCAGAAAGTTAGGTCTCCGTCAGAGGTCATGGGTCTTACAGCAGGACAATGACCCATAGCACACGTCAAAAAGCACCCAGAAATGGTCTAAGACAAAGCACTGGAGAGTACTGAATCGGCCAGCAATGAGTCCAGATCTCAATCCCATAGAGCACCTGTGGAGAGATCTCAAAACAGCAGTAGGGAAAAGCAGCCCTTCCAATCTGAGAGCCCTGGAGCAGTTGGTGAACGAAGAGTGGTCCAAAATTTCAGTAGAGATGTGTAAAAAAAACTCATTGATGGTTACAGGAAGTGATTGATTTCAGTTATTTTTTCCAAGGGGTGTGCTACAAAATATTAAATTGAGAGTGCCAATAAATTTGTCCAGTTTATTTTTGGAGTTTTGTGTGAAATGTGTCAGATTTGGATTTTTTTCTCACTTTTTTGTGTCATACCAATACAAACAAAAGAAATAAATATGAGCATGCCTAAACATTTGTAATTGCAAAAATGTTTTGGGCGAAGTGGTGCATTATCTGACAGAAATGCAGGGTGCCAATATATTTGGCCATGACTGTATACTAGTGTTAAAGTCAATGTACATGGGCCCGCACAGGGAATTGTGCTCGCTACTACATTCCCCTTAACCCCTTCACTACCGAAACTTTCAGATAAAAACTTGCCCAGAATACTGGAGAATTTTCAGCATTTTTGCTACCACTCCATTTAAACAGAAATAGAGCCTTGTTTTTTTTATTTACCTGTCAACACTAGACAACCCAAGGTATTGATCTAGGCCCATTTTGGTATATTTCATGCCACCATTTCACCGGCAAACTTTGGGTTTCTCACTGAAATTATTTACATACTGCCTGTGTAATCATTGCACAAATGTCTGTAAAAGCATCTCTGGGATGCCGTTTGTTCATAAATTTGTTTATAAGTACTGGCAGATCAGGCATGTAAGATATATATCTATCTATACCGACACCATTTTGTTTTAGACTCTCATTTAGAGCTCATTGTATTTCTTCATAATGTGTTTTATTATGCTGTGAGAGCATATGCTGACATTAGATTTTAGTTTCATATGCAACAATTGTATCTCAAGAGTGGCCTTGCTATGTCCTGGCGATGCACGCAGATATACCGTTATATAACTTTTTTTATATATTTTTACTGTGCTTCTTTGTTCTAACTTATGTTGTGTAAATCGTGTGATTATGATACGTCATTGTTTAACCCCATATACTGTAACCATTGCCTATAAAAGGTATGCTATGCCTTATAATAAACAGAACAGTGATTAGACTTTACTTGCTGCCTGTCTAAATGCTGTTCCCCAAGATATCTCGTCAAGGTGACCCATTCAGTTCCAGGTGAAGGTGTAGAATACTGCTAATTTTAAAGTGATACCCCGGTTATAAGATAACGCCATAAGGCATCTGCCCTCATATGGAGGCGGAGCATTGATCGCTCCGGCTCTATATGCGGCAGATGCCTGGAGCGTCAGGAACTCCAGCTCTCAGCTGTAACTTAACAGCAGAGAGTGCTGCAGCTTCCTGAAGCTATCTTACGCCATGCTGCAGTTTCTCCTTAAGGCCAGGTAAGTTTGTCTTGCGTAGTCTCTACTGCGCATGACTGTGTCGGACAAACATACCTGGCCTTTTATAATATTTTTTACAACAATTTTTCATGCATTGTTTTACTAGCTTTATCATGAGCAGGTTTTCTCAAATTCTTGGGAACTCAACAGTCCTTGTGGTAATTAGCATCCATGAACAAAAACAAAACAAGCTCTTTCTTACAAATAAACTAAAGAAATAAATTAATAAAGATCATGTATACCACCCTTTACATGGTACTTGGGCCCAGTGTGTCTCACCCAGAAGATTTTTATAACTATGTCAAAGTTTCTTGGTCTGATTCCTTAATTTTAGGGTACACACAGAGGGCCTGATATTTAAAAGCTCGCCGGCATAGAAAACAATGCAAAATCTGTGGGGGGCTTTTTTTTTAGACCTTATATTGTAATGTAGGTGTCTCTCCTTCACACCAAGAACCATAGATATTGAGACAAACATCTCTCAAATTAAAATTTGTGTTTGTAACATTTTTTTTAAGGACCTCTCCATACTGACAAGATGTGTTAGATCCTCTCACCTGAGCGGAAAACTTTTGAATATCAGTCCCAGAATGTCTAACATTATCTCTGATTGAAAAACAGCTCACTAAAAAAAGAACATAGAAGAAACAGATGAAGATAAAAATAGAAATGGACTTTGCAAGTAAGGTTTATTTTTCCCCCATCAGATTTAACATGCTATGAAGGGGTTAATAAGATAATTGTTTAAACTGCTCTTTTAAAAACAGTTAGAAAAATATATTTGTGTCCATCACAGGAAATAAGTAGCAGCTAGTAAGGAAACAAGAGTATGCTGCAGTTTCGGAGAAACTAGAAGTAAATCACACATAACCACAAGTTGGTTGCACGTGCACAGACCAACTCATGCAAAGTGATTTTAATTCTCTACCACACATTTGGAGAAACAAGAGCAACGCTGCTAAATGGAGTTAAAGGGATATGAAAACCCAGACCTTTTCTTTCATGATTCAGATCCAATCAGCAGATAGCTGTTTCTAAGCCTACCTAGGTATGTTTTTCAACAATAGATACTAAGAAAATAAAGCAAATTAGATTACAGAAGTAAATTGGAAAGTTGTTTTAATTTGAATGCGCTGTCTGAATCATGAAAGAAACATTTAAGATTTCATGTTCCTTTAAGCAACTGAATATGACAGTTTCAAACAATGAATCTAAGGTGACGGCAAATGCGGAAGACAAGATACTCACTATATAAACTAGCAGGCGAAAGCAAGTTGGGGGGATATGTTTTTTTGTTGTCTCTGCCAAGAACAGCAGCAGTATACAAATATCCATTGCGACTGGTGTATTTAAAGGGACAGTATACACCAATTTTCAGACAACTGCATGTAATTGACACTACTACAAAGAAAAATACTAACAGATACTGATCTAAATTTACAGTATAAAACCTTTTATCAAACTTACTTAGAAGCTCCCAGTTTAGAACTGTTGATGAGATTAGGCTGGGACACCCACTGAAAGGGGCTGGGAAAGCAAGAAAAGTGGGCCCCCCTGCATATGAAAAGACCCATTACACAAACAGGAGAAAGCAGGAATCTGTAGACTTCAGTCTACATCTGATACTGTGGGGCTTGGTTAGGAGTCTGAAAATCATCACAATATTATTAAAAAATAAACAAAACTATACATTCTTACAAAAACACTCCCAGATGGGCTATATAAAAGGATCATCTAGAAAATGTTCATGCAAAGAAAAATCTAGTCTATAATGTCCCTTTAATATGCAGCAGTTAGAAGTTAGGCATTTTACAGCCCTTAACATTAATGGGCTAACAAATTAATTCAGAAGTATACACACTTTCATTCTGTAAGAAAATACTGCATTGTTTTACGGTACAGGAACGGATTTCTGTTATTCTGTACTTTTTGGGTTTATGATTTGCTTTTTCTTCATAATTTTTTTTTTAACCACAAATCAGTGTAATTGTGTGTCCCCCCTACTCATGCATCCATCATGACGGTTTGGGTACAATTTACAAATACATGATCATGATAATACCAATAAAAAAGCCTCTTGAGTATTCTTTATGTTATCCTCTGGTGTGGCCAATTAAAGGGGCAGTAAACAAGTTACAAGATTGTTCTGTTTTGTTTTTTGAGGGGGGGGGGTTTAGAGTGGTGAGATAAGTGAACATATTAGGTGAGTGTGAAAATGCTTTGAATATATAAACACCTTGCTTGCTGCAATTGGTTTTCAATGGCCAAACTCCAACTACCACTTGCCTTATTTGAGGAATCATTACAGACTTGTTACTGAAGTAGACAAAGCTAGCCACTGTGATTTTGTTAAACTCTGAATCATATTGTAGTCTGTAATCTTAAATATTTGTTCCTGAATGGTTTCAGCATATATGGCAGGGTTAGGCTTGCATAGCATGAGACGTGCACTTTTCAAAGGAAATTAAAGGAAATAGGGTCAGGACAAATAATTAACACATATTTCAACAATATTTCAAAGTATGCGTGTTGAATATAGGGCTCTGCAAACCCCTTATTCCATAATGCATGATTAAGGGCTGTATGTAACCCGAAACGTCACACTGAAGGTGTTTATACCCTTAATAAAGAGAATCTCCTTGGGTATTTTTATAAAGTAGTGCTGGTACATTATTGAAGATTCCTGTCAGAATAAATAATGAAAGCATATTCCAAAGTTGTTCTACTATATAACAATTAAATATTTTATATTACAATAGCAAAGTGTTTACTATCCCTTTAAGGATATATAAAAAAAACAAAAAACTTAAACTTCACTAATCATGCAAACGATTAAATAACAAAGAAAAACAAAATGCACTGCTAATGTATGGGGTACTCTGTTTAAATTGTATAACTTTCTTTAAAAAGGCAAGTTACTTTTAATCTCATGACTAGCAACTATTTTCTGTCTCTTCATGTAATTCCAGTCATGTATCTTTGTATGTGGTGCTGTAAAAAATAAAATTAGAGATACAGAATAACTTTATTAAGCAGTGCATTTTGTTTTCTTTACAGAATGGTCTAATTATTTATTATTATCATCATCATTATTATTATTATATATATATAATTTACCTAAATAACAGAATTTATGTTTACCTGATAAATTACTTTCTCCAACGGTGTGTCCGGTCCACGGCGTCATCCTTACTTGTGGGATATTCTCTTCCCCAACAGGAAATGGCAAAGAGCCCAGCAAAGCTGGTCACATGATCCCTCCTAGGCTCCGCCTACCCCAGTCATTCGACCGACGTTAAGGAGGAATATTTGCATAGGAGAAACCATATGATACCGTGGTGACTGTAGTTAAAGAAAATAAATCATCAGACCTGATTAAAAAACCATGGCGGGCCGTGGACCGGACACACCGTTGGAGAAAGTAATTTATCAGGTAAACATAAATTCTGTTTTCTCCAACATAGGTGTGTCCGGTCCACGGCGTCATCCTTACTTGTGGGAACCAATACCAAAGCTTTAGGACACGGATGATGGGAGGGAGCAAATCAGGTCACCTAGATGGAAGGCACCACGGCTTGCAAAACCTTTCTCCCAAAAATAGCCTCAGAAGAAGCAAAAGTATCAAACTTGTAAAATTTGGTAAAAGTGTGCAGTGAAGACCAAGTCGCTGCCCTACATATCTGATCAACAGAAGCCTCGTTCTTGAAGGCCCATGTGGAAGCCACAGCCCTAGTGGAATGAGCTGTGATTCCTTCGGGAGGCTGCCGTCCGGCAGTCTCGTAAGCCAATCTGATGATGCTTTTAATCCAAAAAGAGAGAGAGGTAGAAGTTGCTTTTTGACCTCTCCTTTTACCGGAATAAACAACAAACAAGGAAGATGTTTGTCTAAAATCCTTTGTAGCGTCTAAATAGAACTTTAGAGCGCGAACAACATCCAAATTGTGCAACAAACGTTCCTTCTTTGAAACTGGTTTCGGACACAGAGAAGGTACGATAATCTCCTGGTTAATGTTTTTGTTAGAAACAACTTTTGGAAGAAAACCAGGTTTAGTACGTAAAACCACCTTATCTGCATGGAACACCAGATAAGGAGGAGAACACTGCAGAGCAGATAATTCTGAAACTCTTCTAGCAGAAGAAATTGCAACCAAAAACAAAACTTTCCAAGATAATAACTTAATATCAACGGAATGTAAGGGTTCAAACGGAACCCCCTGAAGAACTGAAAGAACTAAGTTGAGACTCCAAGGAGGAGTCAAAGGTTTGTAAACAGGCTTGATTCTAACCAGAGCCTGAACAAAGGCTTGAACATCTGGCACAGCTGCCAGCTTTTTGTGAAGTAACACAGACAAGGCAGAAATCTGTCCCTTCAAGGAACTTGCAGATAATCCTTTTTCCAATCCTTCTTGAAGGAAGGATAGAATCTTAGGAATCTTAACCTTGTCCCAAGGGAATCCTTTAGATTCACACCAACAGATATATTTTTTCCAAATTTTGTGGTAAATCTTTCTAGTTACAGGCTTTCTGGCCTGAACAAGAGTATCAATAACAGAATCTGAGAACCCTCGCTTCGATAAGATCAAGCGTTCAATCTCCAAGCAGTCAGCTGGAGTGAGACCAGATTCGGATGTTCGAACGGACCTTGAACAAGAAGGTCTCGTCTCAAAGGTAGCTTCCATGGTGGAGCCGATGACATATTCACCAGATCTGCATACCAAGTCCTGCGTGGCCACGCAGGAGCTATCAAGATCACCGACGCCCTCTCCTGATTGATCCTGGCTACCAGCCTGGGGATGAGAGGAAACGGCGGGAATACATAAGCTAGTTTGAAGGTCCAAGGTGCTACTAGTGCATCCACTAGAGCCGCCTTGGGATCCCTGGATCTGGACCCGTAGCAAGGAACTTTGAAGTTCTGACGAGAGGCCATCAGATCCATGTCTGGAATGCCCCACAGTTGAGTGATTTGGGCAAAGATTTCCGGATGGAGTTCCCACTCCCCCGGATGCAATGTCTGACGACTCAGAAAATCCGCTTCCCAATTTTCCACTCCTGGGATGTGGATTGCAGACAGGTGGCAGGAGTGAGTCTCCGCCCATTGAATGATTTTGGTCACTTCTTCCATCGCCAGGGAACTCCTTGTTCCCCCCTGATGGTTGATGTACGCAACAGTTGTCATGTTGTCTGATTGAAACCGTATGAACTTGGCCCTCGCTAGCTGAGGCCAAGCCTTGAGAGCATTGAATATCGCTCTCAGTTCCAGAATATTTATCGGTAGAAGAGATTCTTCCCGAGACCAAAGACCCTGAGCTTTCAGGGATCCCCAGACCGCGCCCCAGCCCATCAGACTGGCGTCGGTCGTGACAATGACCCACTCTGGTCTGCGGAAGGTCATCCCTTGTGACAGGTTGTCCAGGGACAGCCACCAACGGAGTGAGTCTCTGGTCCTCTGATTTACTGTATCCTCGGAGACAAGTCTGTATAGTCCCCATTCCACTGACTGAGCATGCACAGTTGTAATGGTCTTAGATGAATGCGCGCAAAAGGAACTATGTCCATTGCCGCTACCATCAAACCTATCACTTCCATGCACTGCGCTATGGAAGGAAGAGGAACGGAATGAAGTATCCGACAAGAGTCTAGAAGTTTTGTTTTTCTGGCCTCTGTCAGAAAAATCCTCATTTCTAAGGAGTCTATTATTGTTCCCAAGAAGGGAACCCTTGTTGACGGAGATAGAGAACTCTTTTCCACGTTCACTTTCCATCCGTGAGATCTGAGAAAGGCCAGGACGATGTCCGTGTGAGCCTTTGCTTGAGGAAGGGACGACGCTTGAATCAGAATGTCGTCCAAGTAAGGTACTACAGCAATGCCCCTTGGTCTTAGCACAGCTAGAAGGGAACCTAGTACCTTTGTGAAAATCCTTGGAGCAGTGGCTAATCCGAAAGGAAGCGCCACGAACTGGTAATGCTTGTCCAGGAATGCGAACCTTAGGAACCGATGATGTTCCTTGTGGATAGGAATATGTAGATACGCATCCTTTAAATCCACCGTGGTCATGAATTGACCTTCCTGGATGGAAGGAAGAATTGTTCGAATGGTTTCCATTTTGAACGATGGAACCTTGAGAAACTTGTTTAAGATCTTGAGATCTAAGATTGGTCTGAACGTTCCCTCTTTTTTGGGAACTATGAACAGATTGGAGTAGAACCCCATCCCTTGTTCTCCTAATGGAACAGGATGAATCACTCCCATTTTTAACAGGTCTTCTACACAATGTAAGAATGCCTGTCTTTTTATGTGGTCTGAAGACAACTGAGACCTGTGGAACCTCCCCCTTGGGGGAAGCCCCTTGAATTCCAGAAGATAACCTTGGGAGACTATTTCTAGTGCCCAAGGATCCAGAACATCTCTTGCCTGAGCGAAGAGAGAGAGTCTGCCCCCCACCAGATCCGGTCCCGGATCGGGGGCCAACATTTCATGCTGTCTTGGTAGCAGTGGCAGGTTTCTTGGCCTGCTTTCCCTTGTTCCAGCCTTGCATTGGTCTCCAAGCTTGCTTGGCTTGAGAAGTATTACCCTCTTGCTTAGAGGACGTAGCACTTTGGGCTGGTCCGTTTCTACGAAAGGGACGAAAATTAGGTTTATTTTTAGCCTTGAAAGGCCGATCCTGAGGAAGGGCGTGGCCCTTACCCCCAGTGATATCAGAGATAATCTCTTTCAAGTCAGGGCCAAACAGCGTTTTCCCCTTGAAAGGAATGATAAGTAGCTTGTTCTTGGAAGACGCATCAGCTGACCAAGATTTCAACCAAAGCGCTCTGCGCGCCACAATAGCAAACCCAGAATTCTTAGCCGCTAACCTAGCCAATTGCAAAGTGGCGTCTAGGGTGAAAGAATTAGCCAATTTGAGAGCATTGATTCTGTCCATAATCTCCTCATAAGGAGGAGAATCACTATCGACCGCCTTTACCAGCTCATCGAACCAGAAACACGCGGCTGTAGCGACAGGGACAATGCATGAAATTGGTTGTAGAAGGTAACCCTGCTGAACAAACATCTTTTTAAGTAAACCTTCTAATTTTTTATCCATAGGATCTTTGAAAGCACAACTATCTTCTATGGGTATAGTGGTGCGTTTGTTTAAAGTGGAAACCGCTCCCTCGACCTTGGGGACTGTCTGCCATAAGTCCTTTCTGGGGTCGACCATAGGAAACAATTTTTTAAATATGGGGGGAGGGACGAAAGGAATACCGGGCCTTTCCCATTCTTTATTTACAATGTCCGCTACCCGCTTGGGTATAGGAAAAGCTTCTGGGAGCCCCGGGACCTCTAGGAACTTGTCCATTTTACATAGTTTCTCTGGGATGACCAAATTGTCACAATCATCCAGAGTGGATAATACCTCCTTAAGCAGAGCGCGGAGATGTTCCAACTTAAATTTAAACGTAATCACATCAGGTTCAGCTTGTTGAGAAATGTTCCCTGAATCTGAAATTTCTCCCTCAGACAAAACCTCCCTGGCCCCATCAGACTGGTGTAGGGGCCTTTCAGAACCATTATCATCAGCGTCGTCATGCTCTTCAGTATCTAAAACAGAGCAGTCGCGCTTACGCTGATAAGTGGGCATTTTGGCTAAAATGTTTTTGATAGAATTATCCATTACAGCTGTTAATTGTTGCATAGTAAGGAGTATTGGCGCGCTAGATGTACTAGGGGCCTCCTGAGTGGGCAAGACTCGTGTAGACGAAGGAGGGAATGATGCAGTACCATGCTTACTCCCCTCACTTGAGGAATCATCTTGGGCATCATTGTCATTGTCACATAAATCACATTTATTTAAATGAGAAGGAACTCTGGCTTCCCCACATTCAGAACACAGTCTATCTGGTAGTTCAGACATGTTAAACAGGCATAAACTTGATAACAAAGTACAAAAAACGTTTTAAAATAAAACCGTTACTGTCACTTTAAATTTTAAACTGAACACACTTTATTACTGCAATTGCGAAAAAATATGAAGGAATTGTTCAAAATTCACCAAAATTTCACCACAGTGTCTTAAAGCCTTAAAAGTATTGCACACCAAATTTGGAAGCTTTAACCCTTAAAATAACGGAACCGGAGCCGTTTTTAACTTTAACCCCTTTACAGTCCCTGGTATCTGCTTTGCTGAGACCCAACCAAGCCCAAAGGGGAATACGATACCAAATGACGCCTTCAGAAAGTCTTTTCTATGTATCAGAGCTCCTCACACATGCGACTGCATGTCATGCCTCTCAAAAACAAGTGCGCAACACCGGCGCGAAAATGAGGCTCTGCCTATGATTTGGGAAAGCCCCTAAAGAATAAGGTGTCTAAAACAGTGCCTGCCGATATAATCTTATCAAAATACCCAGATTAAATGATTCCTCAAGGCTAAATATGTGTTAATAATGAATCGATTTAGCCCAGCAAAAGTCTACAGTCTTAATAAGCCCTTGTGAAGCCCTTATTTACTATCTTAATAAACATGGCTTACCGGATCCCATAGGGAAAATGACAGCTTCCAGCATTACATCGTCTTGTTAGAATGTGTCATACCTCAAGCAGCAAGAGACTGCTCACTGTTCCCCCAACTGAAGTTAATTCCTCTCAACAGTCCTGTGTGGAACAGCCATGGATTTTAGTAACGGTTGCTAAAATCATTTTCCTCATACAAACAGAAATCTTCATCTCTTTTCTGTTTCAGAGTAAATAGTACATACCAGCACTATTTTAAAATAACAAACTCTTGATTGAATAATAAAAACTACAGTTAAACACTAAAAAACTCTAAGCCATCTCCGTGGAGATGTTGCCTGTACAACGGCAAAGAGAATGACTGGGGTAGGCGGAGCCTAGGAGGGATCATGTGACCAGCTTTGCTGGGCTCTTTGCCATTTCCTGTTGGGGAAGAGAATATCCCACAAGTAAGGATGACGCCGTGGACCGGACACACCTATGTTGGAGAAAAAATAATATTAACAACAATTATTATGATAAATAATTAGTCCATTTTGTAAAAGTAAAAAAAAAAATGGCAATTGCTTAGTTAAAGGACCATTTAATGCAGTAGAAATACATACGGTAATTAACAGGTACATAATAAAAAGAAAATGCAATAGCATTAACTCTGAATTTCAAATATGCAGTGGATGTTTTTCTGACAAATTTATTTTTTTCTTCCAATTTCCAGCCCACTGTATCATGTGACACGCTTCAGCCAATCACAGACTAGTATACATATACCCTGTGAGCATGTGCACATGCTCAGTAGAATATTGTTCCATAGAAAGTGAATATAAAGAGAAAATGGAAGTAAATTGGAAAGTGTCTTAAAACTGCATGTTCTATCTGAATCATAAAAGTTTATTTTGACTTGTGTCTCTTTAAAAGTGCCTTACTGCACATATAGGGCACACATTGGGATTTTAATTAATTAAACATCACAGTAGTTTTTTTTTCAGCGTTTAAAACTTTAATTTTGCATTATTGTCTTTCCCCCCTCTTTTTAATGCATATTCTTGTCCTAAATGTAGTTACCGTTTGTCCTCATTATTCATACTTGCTTTGATCAGCCAGAGCACCACTGACCCACAGAAATTAGCTCTTCACAAACATACATTACTTTAAAAGCTTGAACGTCAATTTAACATGGAAAAAAGAAAGAAATAATATATTTTTTTATATGCATGACAGAACCATGTGTGTTTACTGTCCCTTTAAACGCATCACCTATGCTTTGAAGTATCACAGCCTCCTACATTACTGGAAAGCGTCCAAATGAAACTGGAGAGCACTTACATCCTTGGCTAGGTTTTCTAGTAATAACAAGATGCTTTGCCGTTTGAATGATGCTAAAGTCAAATTAAAATGCTTTAAGGGTTGGTTTTAGAAACGTGCATTAAATCGAGCAAGAGAAAAAGAGACAAAAAAAAATAATAGTCTATCTGTACTTTTTACTTCATATTTCACTTAAATACCCCCTACAAAACTGATAGTGTAAAACAACTGGCCTCATGAAGATTTAACCAGGTTATTGGTAACTAAAAGTACGGAATTAACAGCAAATGCCAGGCAAATAAAGGTGCAGTTTATTCAGAATACTATTTTGTTCAGTGCTGTTTATAATGCACAAAAGGTGATATGCATAAGAAATCAACAATTAGATCCCTTGTAATTCAAATGGAGCTTTACAAGATACTTGTGTGTAATAATATTTAGTGATGATACAGTGCAGGATTCCATCTGCAACACAGAATAGCTTTCAATATTGCTGCAGTCAGGAAGATCAAATGCTGTTAACATGAACATATGTAGTTCCTATGCAAATCAAAGCAATTTTATACATTCTAACAACTTTACGTCTATAAAATGTGTTTATATGTCTACTTATTTTTGCTGTAATAGAGCACCCCTGCTTAAAAATGATACATAGTACCACAGGTATACGGAAATAAATGTTTCTCCAACATAGGTGTGTCCGGTCCACGGCGTCATCCTTACTTGTGGGATATTCTCCTCCCCAACAGGAAATGGCAAAGAGCCCAGCAAAGCTGGTCACATGATCCCTCCTAGGCTCCGCCTACCCCAGTCATTCTCTTTGCCGTTGTACAGGCAACATCTCCACGGAGATGGCTTAGAGTTTTTTAGTGTTTAACTGTAGTTTTTCATTATTCAATCAAGAGTTTGTTATTTTCAAATAGTGCTGGTACGTACTATTTACTCAGAAACAGAAAAGAGATGAAGAATTCTGTTTGTATGAGGAAAATGATTTTAGCAACCGTAACTAAAATCCATGGCTGTTCCACACAGGACTGTTGAGAGCATTAACTTCAGTTGGGGGAACAGTTTGCAGTCCTTTGCTGCTTGAGGTATGACACATTCTAACAAGACGATGTAATGCTGGAAGCTGTCATTTTCCCTATGGGATCCGGTAAGCCATGTTTATTACGATTGTAAATAAGGGCTTCACAAGGGCTTATTTAGACTGTAGACATTTTTTGGGCTAAATCGATTGATATTAACACTTATTTAGCCTTGAGGAATCATTTATTCTGGGTATTTTGATATAATTATATCGGCACTGTTTTAGACACCTTATTCTTTAGGGGCTTTCCCAAAGCATAGGCAGAGTCTCATTTTCGCGCCGGTGTTGCGCACTTGTTTTTGAGAGGCATGGCATGCAGTCGCATGTGAGAGGAGCTCTGATACTGATAAAAGACTTCTGAAGGCATCATTTGGTATCGTATTCCCCTTGGGTTTGGTTGGGTCTCAGCAAAGCAGATACCAGGGACTGTAAAGGGGTTAAAGCTTAAAACGGCTCCGGTTCCGTTATTTTAAGGGTTAAAGCTTCCAAAATTGGTGTGCAATATTTTCAAGGCTTTAAGACACTGTGGTGAAAGTTTGGTGAATTTTGAACAATTCCTTCATGTTTTTTCGCAATTGCAGTAATAAAGTGTGTTCAGTTTAAAATTTAAAGTGACAGTAACGGTTTTATTTCAAAACGTTTTTTGTACTTTCTTATCAAGTTTATGCCTGTTTAACATGTCTGAACTACCAGATAGACTGTGTTCTGAATGTGGGGAAGCCAGAATTCCTATTCATTTAAATAAATGTGATTTATGTGATAATGACAATGATGCCCAAGATGATTCCTCAAGTGAGGGGAGTAAGCATGGTACTGCATCATTCCCTCCTTCGTCTACACGAGTCTTGCCCACTCAGGAGGCCCCTAGTACATCTAGCGCGCCAATACTCCTTACTATGCAACAATTAACGGCTGTAATGGATAATTCTGTCAAAAACATTTTAGCCAAAATGAACCCTTGTCAGCGTAAGCGTGGATGCTCTGTTTTAGTTACTGAAGAGCATGACGACGCTGATATTAATATCTCTGAAGGGCCCCTAACCCAATCTGAGGGAGCCAGGGAGGTTTTGTCTGAGGGAGAAATTACTGATTTAGGTAACATTTCTCAGCAGGCTGAATCTGATGTGATTACTTTTAAATTTAAATTGGAACATCTCCGCATTTTGCTTAAGGAGGTATTATCCACTCTGGATGATTGTGAAAATTTGGTCATCCCAGAGAAACTATGTAAAATGGACAAGTTCCTAGAGGTGCCGGGGCTCCCAGAAGCTTTTCCTATACCCAAGCGGGTGGCGGACATTGTTAATAAAGAATGGGAAAGGCCCGGTATTCCTTTCGTCCCTCCCCCCATATTTAAAAAATTGTTTCCTATGGTCGACCCCAGAAAGGACTTATGGCAGTCAGTCCCCAAGGTCGAGGGAGCGGTTTCTACTTTAAACAAACGCACCACTATTCCCATAGAGGATAGTTGTGCTTTCAAAGATCCTATGGATAAAAAATTAGAAGGTTTGCTTAAAAAGATGTTTGTTCAGCAGGGTTACCTTCTACAACCCATTTCATGCATTGTCCCTGTCACTACAGCCGCATATTTCTGGTTTGATGAACTGATTAAGGTGCTCGATAGTGACTCTCCTCCTTATGAGGAGATTATGGACAGAGTCAATGCTCTCAAATTGGCTAATTCTTTCACTCTAGACGCCTCTTTGCAATTGGCTAAGTTAGCGGCTAAGAATTCTGGGTTTGCTATTGTGGCGCGCAGAGCGCTTTGGTTGAAATCTTGGTCGGCTGATGCGTCTTCCAAGAACAAGCTACTAAACATTCCTTTCAAGGGGAAAACGCTGTTTGGTCCTGACTTGAAAGAGATTATCTCTGATATCACTGGGGGTAAGGGCCATGCCCTTCCTCAGGATCGGCCTTTCAAGGCAAAAAATAGACCTAATTTTCGTCCCTTTCGTAAAAACGGACCAGCCCAAGGTGCTACGTCCTCTAAGCAAGAGGGTAATACTTCTCAGGCCAAGCCAGCTTGGAGACCAATGCAAGGCTGGAACAAGGGAAAGCAGGCAAAGAAACCTGCCACTGCTACCAAGACAGCATGAAATATCGGCCCCCGATCCGGGACCGGATCTGGTGGGGGGCAGACTCTCTCTCTTCGCTCAGGCTTGGGCAAGAGATGTTCTGGATCCTTGGGCGCTAGAAATAGTCTCCCAGGGTTATCTTCTGGAATTCAAGGGACTTCCCCCAAGGGGAAGGTTCCACAGGTCTCAGTTGTCTTCAGACCACATAAAAAGACAGGCGTTCTTACATTGTGTAGAAGACCTGTTAAAAATGGGAGTGATTCATCCTGTTCCATTGAGAGAACAAGGGATGGGGTTCTACTCCAATCTGTTCATAGTTCCCAAAAAAGAGGGAACGTTCAGACCAATCCTAGATCTCAAGATCTTAAACAAATTTCTCAAGGTCCCATCTTTCAAGATGGAAACCATTCGAACTATCCTTCCTTCCATCCAGGAAGGTCAATTCATGACCACGGTGGATTTAAAGGATGCGTATCTACATATTCCTATCCACAAGGAACATCATCGGTTCCTAAGGTTTGCATTCCTGGACAAACATTACCAGTTCGTGGCGCTTCCTTTCGGATTAGCCACTGCTCCAAGGATTTTCACAAAGGTACTAGGGTCCCTTCTGGCTGTGCTAAGACCAAGGGGCATTGCAGTTGTACCTTACCTGGACGACATTCTGATTCAAGCGTCGTCCCTCCCTCGAGCAAAGGCTCACACGGACATCGTCCTGGCCTTTCTCAGATCGCACGGCTGGAAAGTGAACGTGGAAAAGAGTTCTCTATCCCCGTCAACAAGGGTTCCCTTCTTGGGAACAATTATAGACTCCTCAGAAATGAGGATTTTTCTAACAGAGGCCAGAAAGACAAAGCTTCTGGACTCTTGTCGAATACTTCATTCCGTTCCTCTTCCTTCCGTAGCTCAGTGCATGGAAGTGATCGGGTTGATGGTAGCGACAATGGACATAGTTCCTTTTGCGCGCATTCATCTAAGACCATTACAACTGTGCATGCTCAGTCAGTGGAATGGGGACTATACAGACTTGTCTCCAAAGATACAAGTAAATCAGGGGACCAGAGACTCACTCCGTTGGTGGCTGTCCCTGGACAACCTGTCACGAGGGATGACATTCCACAGACCAGAGTGGGTCATTGTCACGACCGACGCCAGTCTGATGGGCTGGGGCGCGGTCTGGGGATCCCTGAAAGCTCAGGGTCTTTGGTCTCGGGAAGAATCTCTTCTACCGATAAATATTCTGGAACTGAGAGCGATATTCAAGGCTCTCAAGGCTTGGCCTCAGCTAGCGGGGACCAAGTTCATACGGTTTCAATCAGACAACATGACGACTGTTGCGTACATCAACCATCAGGGGGGAACAAGGAGTTCCCTAGCGATGGAAGAAGTGACCAAGATTATTCTATGGGCGGAGTCTCACTCCTGCCACCTGTCTGCTATCCACATCCCGGGAGTGGAAAATTGGGAAGCGGATTTTCTGAGTCGTCAGACATTGCATCCGGGGGAGTGGGAACTCCATCCGGAAATCTTTGCCCAAGTCACTCAACTTTGGGGCATTCCAGACATGGATCTGATGGCCTCTCGTCAGAACTTCAAAGTTCCTTGCTACGGGTCCAGATCCAGGGATCCCAAGGCGGCTCTAGTGGATGCACTAGTAGCACCTTGGACCTTCAAACTAGCTTATGTGTTCCCGCCGTTTCCTCTCATCCCCAGGCTGGTAGCCAGGATCAATCAGGAGAGGGCGTCGGTGATCTTGATAGCTCCTGCGTGGCCACGCAGGACTTGGTATGCAGATCTGGTGAATATGTCATCGGCTCCACCTTGGAAGCTACCTTTGAGACGAGACCTTCTTGTTCAGGGTCCGTTCGAACATCCGAATCTGGTTTCACTCCAGCTGACTGCTTGGAGATTGAACGCTTGATTTTATCGAAGCGAGGTTTCTCAGATTCTGTTATCGATACTCTTGTTCAGGCCAGAAAGCCTGTAACTAGAAAGATTTACCACAAAATTTGGAAAAAATATATCTGTTGGTGTGAATCTAAAGGATTCCCTTGGGACAAGGTTAAGATTCCTAGGATTCTATCCTTCCTTCAAGAAGGATTGGAAAAAGGATTATCGGCAAGTTCCCTGAAGGGACAGATTTCTGCCTTGTCGGTGTTACTTCACAAAAAACTGGCAGCTGTGCCAGATGTTCAAGCCTTTGTTCAGGCTCTGGTTAGAATCAAGCCTGTTTACAAACCTTTGACTCCTCCTTGGAGTCTCAATCTAGTTCTTTCAGTTCTTCAGGGGGTTCCGTTTGAACCCTTCCATTCCGTTGATATTAAGTTATTATCTTGGAAAGTTTTGTTTTTAGTTGCAATTTCTTCTGCTAGAAGAGTTTCAGAATTATCTGCTCTGCAGTGTTCTCCTCCTTATCTGGTGTTCCATGCAGATAAGGTGGTTTTACGTACTAAACCTGGTTTTCTTCCAAAAGTTGTTTCTAACAAAAACATTAACCAGGAGATTATCGTACCTTCTCTGTGTCCGAAACCAGTTTCAAAGAAGGAACGCTTGTTGCACAATTTGGATGTTGTTCGCGCTCTAAAATTCTATTTAGATGCTACAAAGGATTTTAGACAAACATCTTCCCTGTTTGTTGTTTATTCAGGTAAAAGGAGAGGTCAAAAAGCAACTTCTACCTCTCTCTCTTTTTGGATTAAAAGCATCATCAGATTGACTTACGAGACTGCCGGACGGCAGCCTCCCGAAAGAATCACGGCTCATTCCACTAGGGCTGTGGCTTCCACATGGGCCTTCAAGAACGAGGCTTCTGTTGATCAGATATGTAGGGCAGCGACTTGGTCTTCACTGCACACTTTTACCAAATTTTACAAGTTTGATACTTTTGCTTCTTCTGAGGCTATTTTTGGGAGAAAGGTTTTGCAAGCCGTGGTGCCTTCCATTTAGGTGACCTGATTTGCTCCCTCCCTTCATCCGTGTCCTAAAGCTTTGGTATTGGTTCCCACAAGTAAGGATGACGCCGTGGACCGGACACACCTATGTTGGAGAAAACAGAATTTATGTTTACCTGATAAATTTCTTTCTCCAACGGTGTGTCCGGTCCACGGCCCGCCCTGGTTTTTTAATCAGGTCTGATAATTTATTTTCTTTAACTACAGTCACCACGGTACCATATGGTTTCTCCTATGCTATTATTCCTCCTTAACGTCGGTCGAATGACTGGGGTAGGCGGAGCCTAGGAGGGATCATGTGACCAGCTTTGCTGGGCTCTTTGCCATTTCCTGTTGGGGAGGAGAATATCCCACAAGTAAGGATGACGCCGTGGACCGGACACACCGTTGGAGAAAGAAATTTATCAGGTAAACATAAATTCTGTTTTTGCATTCGTGCATGGGCCCAGTCTAATCCAACGCCTTAAAAGGAATATGAAACAGTGCTCATTTAGTAAAAATAGATCAATAAAAAAATGTTATTTAAACGAAAGTAAACATAAAAAAAAGACATTGCGCTCCATTTACCGATCCATATTCGCCCAGTTTGCCAGAGTTCTCCTTAGGCGGGCAGCAATTCGCTGCCCGAATTTAACAATGCACACAAGCGCTATTTTGCGCTCACGTGCAACCCTGCCCGCGCACAGCCAATTATGCATGGGCAGTAGCTGTCAATTTCTCTGGTCCGATGAGACTGGGAGAATGAAAGTCTCCAACTAAGAAGTGGAGAAGAGGGAAGTGAAGCAGCGGTCTGATGACCGCTGCTTGATAAAAATTCAATGCAGGTTCTCACAAGAGAACCTGCAGTCGAAGGAATGAGAAGGGCTTGATAAATCAAATAATCAGTACTAACGGAACACTGTTTCAGATCCATTTAAGTTCTATTGGTACATGACATTTGCATCAAAAGTGCTCTACTGAGCATGGACAAGAAACTGAAGGCAAGAATTGAATGTCCCTTTAAGGTGTTCTACATTGTGTTTATGATTGATTATATAATAAATTGTTAAATACAAAAATAATGTGTAAAATGACAATGGAAAGTCATTTGAGATGTGTTAAAATAATTGTAGCGTGTTAAAGTTGTGTCACAATTTATTCCAAGAGTGCCATGTGTGTAAAAATGTATATTTACATTAATTAAATAAAGCATATGCCGCTACAAAATGAAGTGAGATACGTTTTGTTTGTAGTTGGGATATGGATGTGTTCTAATAAGGCGCAAACAATGCTGGGAAAGAACAGAAGTTATTATACCTGTAAATGCTAAAATGTTTCCTAAATACTAATAGGACATTAATGCTTAAATAGATATTTTAGTGTAAAATTAAAAACATAATTTATGTAAGAACTTACCTGATAAATTCATTTCTTTCATATTAGCAAGAGTCCATGAGCTAGTGACGTATGGGATATACATTCCTACCAGGAGGGGCAAAGTTTCCCAAACCTCAAAATGCCTATAAATACACCCCTCACCACACCCACAAATCAGTTTAACGCATAGCCAAGAAGTGGGGTGATAAGACAAAAGTGCGAAAGCATAAAAAATAAGGAATTGGAATAATTGTGCTTTATACAAAAAAATCATAACCACCACAAAAAAGGGTGGGCCTCATGGACTCTTGCTAATATGAAAGAAATTAATTTATCAGGTAAGTTCTTACATAAATTATGTTTTCTTTCATGTAATTAGCAAGAGTCCATGAGCTAGTGACGTATGGGATAATGACTACCCAAGATGTGGATCTTCCACGCAAGAGTCACTAGAGAGGGAGGGATAAAATAAAGACAGCCAATTCCGCTGAAAAAAATTCACACCCAAAATAAAGTTTAAATCTTATAATGAAAAAAACTGAAAATATAAGCAGAAGAATCAAACTGAAACAGCTGCCTGAAGTACTTTTCTACCAAAAACTGCTTCAGAAGAAGAAAACACATCAAAATGGTAGAATTTAGTAAAAGTATGCAAAGAAGACCAAGTGGCTGCTTTGCAAATCTGATCAACTGAAGCTTCATTCCTATACGCCCAGAAAGTAGAAACTGACCTAGTAGAATGAGCTATAATCTTTTGAGGCGGAGTTTTACCCGACTCGACATAGGCATGATGAAACAAAGATTTTAACCAAGATGCCAAAGAAATGGCAGAAGCCTTCTGACCTTTCCTAGAACCGGAAAAGATAACAAATAGACTAGAAGTCTTTCGGAAATCCTTAGTAGCTTCAACATAATATTTCAAAGCTCTAACTACATCCAAAGAATGCAACGACTTTTCCTTAGAATTCTTAGGATTAGGACACAATGAAGGAACCACAATTTCTCTACTAATGTTGTTAGAATTCACAACCTTAGGTAAAAATTTAAAAGAAGTTCGCAACACCGCCTTATCCTGATGAAAAATCAGAAAAGGAGACTCACAAGAAAGAGCAGATAATTCAGAAACTCTTCTAGCAGAAGAGATGGCCAAAAGGAACAAAACTTTCCAAGAAAGTAATTAATGTCCAGCGAATGCATAGGTTCAAACGGAGGAGCTTGAAGAGCCCCCAGAACCAAATTCAAACTCAAAGGAGGAGAGATTGACTTAATAACAGGTTTTATACGAGCCAAAGCTTGTACAAAACAATGAATATCAGGAAGACTAGCAATCTTTCTGTGAAAAAGAACAGAAAGAGCAAAGATTTGACCTTTCAAGGAACTTGCAGACAAACCTTATCCAAACCATCCTGAAGAAACTGTAAAATTGTAGGAATTCTAAAAGAATGCCAAGAAAAATGATGAGAAAAACACCAAGAAATGTAAATCTTCTAGACTCAATAATATATCTTCCTAGATACAGTTTTACGAGCCTGTAACATAGTATTAATCACAGAGTCAGAGAAACCTCTATGACTGAGAATCAAGCGTTCAATCTCCATACCTTCAAATTTAAGGATTTGAGAACCTGATGGAAAAAAGGACCTTGCGATAGAAGGTCTGGTCTTTACGGAAGAGTCCACGGTTGGCAAGTGGCCATCCGGACAAGATCCGCATACCAAAACCTGTGAGGCCATGCTGGAGCCACCAGCAGAATAAACGAACGTTCCTTTAGAATCTTGGAAAAAGAACTATAGTCGGAAAGATATAAGCAGGATGATACTTCCAAGGAAGTGACAATGCATCCACTGCTTCCGCCTGAGGATCCCTGGATCTGGACAGATACCTGGGAAGCTTCTTGTTTAGATGAGAAGCCATCAGATCTATTTCTGGAAGCCCCCATAGTTGAACAATCTGAAGAAATACCTCTGGGTGAAGAAACCATTCGCCCGGATTTAGCGTTTGGCGACTGAGATAATCCGCTTCCCAATTGTCTAAACCTGGGATATGAACCGCAGAAATTAGACAGGAGCTGGATTCCGCCCATACAAGTATTCGAGAGACTTATTTCATAGCCAGAGGACTGTGAGTTCCTCCTTGATGATTGACATATGCCACGGTTGTGACATCGTCCGTCTAGAAACAAATGAACGACTCTCTCTTTAGAAGAGGCCACGACTGAAGAGCTCTGAAAATTGCACGGAGTTCCAAAAATGTTGATTGGTAATCTCACCTCCTGAGATTCCCAAACCCCTTGTGCTGTCAGAAACCCCCATACAGCTCCCCAACCTGTCAAACTTGCATCTGTTGAGATCACAGTCTAGGTTGGAAGAACAAAAGAAGCCCCCTGAACTAAACGATGGTGGTCTGTCCACCACGTCAGAGAGTGTCGAACAATCGGTTTTAAAGATATTAATTGAGATATCTTTGTATGATCCCTGCACCTCTGGTTCAGCATACAGAGCTGAAGAGGTCGCATGTGAAAACGAGCAAAGGGGATCGCGTCCAATGCAGCAGTCATAAGACCTAGAATTTCCATGCATAAGGCTACCGAAGGGAAAGATTGAGACTGAAGGTTTCGATAAGCTGAAACCAATTTCAGACGCCTCTTGTCCGTCATAGACAGAATCAAGAACACTGAATCTATCAGGAAACCTAAAAAGGTTACCCTTGTCAGAGGAATCAAACGAACTTTTTGGTAAATTGATCCTCCAACCATGTTCTTGAAGAAACAACACTTATAAAAGACTGGAAAGGTTCCTTCTAGTGAAAATGAGCAAAGGGAATTGAATCCAATGCTGTGGCCATAAGACCTAAAACTTCTATGCATATATAGCAACTGAAGGAAATAATAGAGACTAAAGGTACCGATAGACGGAACCCATAACATTATCCCTTGTCTGATAGAGACAAGGACAGTGACACAAACTATCTGGAAACCTAAAAAAGGTGACCCTTGTGTGAGGAATCAAGAGCTTTTGAAAAGAAGATCCTCTAACTATGTCCTGAAGAGTAAGTGAATCATATGAGATTCCGCATCCTCAGAAAATAATCTGAAAACAGAAAAATGAAAATATGCATTTATTGTATCTAATGAAAACAAATAATGCTATCAATGACCATAAAAAGGCAAAATAGTTTGAATAAAACTCCAAAACCCGGTTCCTCAAAAGGAACTGGAAGAAATACCCCAGAAGATTCCAGGTCTGAGCAGCGCTTGAACCCCATGGGTGCCCAGCCATGCTTCAACAGTACCCAAAATATATAGGACAGAAACACAGTTAAAGAAAGTGTTAGCCTTACTGGAATAAAATCAAAAGAAATTTCAAAGAAGCCTTAACCTGCCCCTTACCAGCCAAGCTGGAATACGGCACGTACATTGCAAAATTAGGGAGCTGATTTCGAACTCCAAATATAGACATGTTACTTGGGAAAGAACTCAGGAATTCGTTCCTTAATAAGAACAACCAAACCAGTATAAGCTTAAAGTTTTAGTCTTAGAACTCAACCTTGAAGCCCAGAGTAACAGTTAAGAATTGAATCCAATTATAAAACAAATAATTGATTATCTTAGAACAAAAGAAATATGGATTTTTTTAAAAATCACAAAATTCTTCTAGCTAAAAAAGCTAAAGACATAGATTAACCCTCAGTTGCAAAAATATTCAATAAAATGAAGACACAAATGAAATTATTAGCATGATAGTCCAGATTAAAGGACCAACCAATACAGTGGACTTGCATAATCAATAAATGCAAAACAACAAGACAAATGCAACAGCACCTAGTCTAGTAAATGTTGTCCCTTTAACAATGCTAAAATAAATCATAATCTGATACTTGATCTTAAAGTAAACTGAGAAAATGAAGCAATTGCAATATCCAAATAAATCACAGGACCAAGAAAGTACCTGAAACTAAATAATTTTCCATAAATAAGATACAACTATCTAAAGGAAAATAAATACTATTTTGCTATAGAAACAATAGCATAATAAGTAGAATTAGAGATAGCCCCAATAAATTGGAGAACCCTCCAAATTGAGTTTAACTGCTGGCAAAGAATATAGTTTAAAACCTTTGAAGAAGGAATAAAAGAAAATTCTCAGCCTATTCCATTCCCTAGTATAGGGAATTGGAAAGAAAACCTCTGAAAACACAGAAGAAATAAATAGGCAGAAATAATGTCAGCTAGTCTTAAATAACTAGTTACCTTAATATCCAAAATAATCAACACCTTTTCAACAAAGAAGAAATGTACTTTAATAATAGAAAAATAATAAAAAAGTAGATTTGTTAGTGTCAATATCTGATGAAGAAAATTTCTGAAAGAGAAAAAAACATCATCAGAGAAGGATAAATCAGTATGTTGTTGGTCATTTGAAACTTCAATAATTAAAAAAGAAGTGAAAAAGACCTAAAATTTTTATTAGAAGGCACGAAGTCAGACAAAGCCTTTAACATAGAATCAGAAAAATATTTCTTATAAGTCTTCTAAATATTTCTTGTAAGAAAAGAAAATATATAAAGCATAAATACTAATGGAATCCGCATGTAAAAGTATAACATAATAACTTATTACAAACCATAGCTAAAGATAAACATTTATAACATTTAAAATAAATGAACTTAGCTTTGGTAGAACTGAAACTCAGTTAAGCGTTTTTCCAGAAGCGGCTTCTGATTCAGAGTCCATCTGAGACATCTTGCAATATGTAATAGAAAAAACAACATATAAAGCAAAATTGATCAAATTCCTTAAATGACAGTTTCAGGAATGGGAAAAAAAATGCCAATGAACAAGCTTCTAGCAACCAGAAGTAATAAATAATGAGACTTAAATATTGTGGAGACAACAATGACGCTCGAATTTTTTAGCGCCAAAAAAGCCGCCCACATTATTTGGCGCCTAAATGCTTTTGGCTCCAAGAATGGCGCCACATCCGGTAACGCCGACATTTTTTGGCGCAAAAACATCAAAAAAATGACGCAACTTCCGGCGACACGTATGACGCCGGAAATAACAAGAAAAATTTTGCGCCAAGAAAGTCCGCGCCAAGAATGACGCAAAAAAATGAAGCATTTTCAGCCCCCGCGAGCCTAACAGCCCACAGGAAAAAAAGTCAAATTTTAAGGTAAGAAAAAATTGAATTATTCATATGCATTATCCCAAATATGAAACTGACTGTCTGAAAATAAGGAACGTTGAACATCCTGAATCAAGGCAAATAAATGTTTAAACACATATATTTAGAACTTTATATAAAAGTGCCCAACCATAGCTTAGAGTGTCACAGAAAATAAGACTTACTTACCCCAGGACACTCATCTACATGTAGTAGAAAGCCAAACCAGTACTGAAACGAGAATCAGCAGAGGTAATGGTATATATATAAGAGTATATCGTCGATCTGAAAAGGGAGGTAAGAGATGAATCTCTACGACCGATAACAGAGAACCTATGAAATAGACCCCGTAGAAGGAGATCATTGTATTCAAACAGGCAATACTCTCTTCACATCCCTCTGACATTCACTGCACGCTGAGAGGAAAACCGGGCTCCAACCTGCTGTGGAGCGCATATCAACGTAGAATCTAGCACAAACTTACTTCACCACCTCCACAGGAGGCAAAGTTTGTAAAACTGATTTGTGGGTGTGGTGAGGGGTGTATTTATAGGCATTTTGAGGTTTGGGAAACTTTGCCCCTCCTGGTAGGAATGTATATCCCATACGTCACTAGCTCATGGACTCTTGCTAATTACATGAAAGAAATTTTATTTTATTATTATTTTACCGTATGGATAACTCTTTCAAAAGGCTTAAACTCTTAGGGCTTGATTATCAAAAACTTGCAAGCATGAGCAGAAATCAAAAATGAACTTTCACAAGAATAAATCTGGCTCAGAAAAGAGCTGAATGCAATGAACGGCCGCCATTTTCCGCATTCGTGTCCTAACAAAGGATCCAAACGCACAAGTCATAAACATCTCTCAAACTAAAATTTGTCTTCTGATATTCTTTGAGGGACCTCGTATTACTAACCGATTTGTTAAATAATATTGTCATACCAGAGAGCTGTAGAGAAAAGGGCCCTTAATAAGGTTGCAATCCTGGAATACCCCACATTCTGTTTCAGATGAAAATATGGCCTGTGATTTCAGCATATGTATTAATGCTTTTCATTTGCTCACCAGCTATATCTTCAGGGATTAAAAATGTAGTAAAAAAAAAAAAAAAAGAACCAATGAAAGAACATTTTATTTTACACTATTACACCCTTTTAATGTTTACAATCCTTTCACATAATGCAAAATGTCCCCATAAGCTTAAATTTTCAATGGCTGTGGGATCCAGTTCTGTCATCAAGCTATCTTTCAAATATTTCCTAATATATATATATATATATATATATATATATATATATATATATAAAATCAACTGGAATAAGTGCACTCCCACAGACAAATTCCAATTCGGCCAGGGTGCTATAGAAAGTTCAATATCAAGGTTTAGCACAAGTACTCACTGGACTTGCAGAAGGTGAAATAAAAAGTATTTATTCCATATATAAACAAGTAAAATTTTGGGGTGTTCACCCCTTCATCAGACCAACGTCTGGGGTTCACCCCGAAACGTCACTTGTTTATATATGGAATAAATACTTTTTATTTCACCTTCTTCAAGTCCAGTGAGTGTTTGTGCTAAACTTTGACATATGTCAAGGTTTAGCACAAACACATACATACATACATACATACATACATACACACACAACGTGAATACTGTTATTTAGAGTAAAGTCTCTATTGTTGTCCTTTAGTTTAAAATGCTGGCAAATAATTATGGTATGCATGGTAAACTATCACAAATGTACACTGTCAAAGGAAATAAAATACAACACCAAAAAAAAAAAAAAAAGCCAGAGGAAATAATTCTTACTGGTAGACTTGACGGCCTTTCTTGTTGTATTAAGTTCAAGTCTTCATGGTTGTTCTTCCCTGGAGTCAATGACGGAGGCTGTGGTCTGTTTCCATAGCCTTCTTGGGAAACATCCTGAGCCTAAGAGCAAAAAAAAAAAAGCGTTATTGTGACAGACATTATCTGCTATAGTGACTCATTCATAGTGAATAGCAATTTAGAGGTTTAAATGTTATAAAGTATATTAACATAAAAATGTTGGTTGTGCAAAGCTAGGGAATGGGTGTTACCTAACTTTTTAACCAATTACAATTTTAGTGTTGACTGTCCCTTTAATGACACATTTGACTCATATTTGAAAACTAGATGACCCTTCCAAGAGAATAATATATATATATATATATATATATATATATATACATACATACACACACACACACACATTTACACATATACAGTATCACACAAAAGTGAGTACACCCCTAACATTTTTGTAAATATTGTATTGTATCTTATCATGTGACAACACTGAAGAAATGAAACTTTGTTACAAATTAGTGAGTGTACAGCCTGTATAACAGTGTACATTTGCTGTCCCCTCAAAATAACTCCACACACAGCCATTAATGTCTAAACTGTTGGCAACAAAAGTGAGTACACCCCTAAGTGGAAATGTCCAAATTGGGCCCAATTAGCCATTTTCCCTCCCCGGTGTCATGTGACTCAGTGTTACAAGGTCTCAGGTGTGAATGGGGAGCAGGTGTGTTAAATTTGGTGTTATCGCTCTCACACTCTTTCATACTGGTCACTGGAAGTTCAACATGGCACCTCATGGCAAAGAACTCTCTGAGGATCTGAAAAAAAGAATTGTTGCTCTACATAAAGATGGCCTAGGCTATAAGAAGATTGCCAAGACCCTGAAACTGAGCTGCAGCATGGTGGGCAAGACCATACAGCAGTTTCACAGGACAGGTTCCACTCAGAACAGGCCTCGACATGGTCAACCAAAGAAGTTGAGTGCACGTGCTCAGCGTCATATCCAGAGGTTTCCCCTACAGCCTGATGAAACCATGCTGTGACACGGAGAAACGCGTTGCTACTATTTTAAACATTTTAAATAAATTATTTTTTTAATTTTAATTTTAATTTTAATTTACTCTTGCTTGTTCCTGCTGCTTGCTCTTGCTGGCCCCCACTATCGTTGTGCCTCTACAAGAGTGGACGATCGCTTAACCTTGTGATATCTCTTGGGGCACAAAAGAACATCTTTGGACTCCCTCCTGGATGGGACGAGGATACTATTAACTCTCAGTGTGCCTCAGTGTCTGCCGGACGACCCATTGGTTCCGGCCTGCGAATATTGCACTTCTGTGCTCTTCACCACATGATTAAGATTTCAGCCATACCATCGGTTACCTGTTTGATTTGCACCATATGGCGCCCTCTATTTTCTCATTCTAGCCCATCTATCACTTGTCGTGGAGAGACATACCAAGAGGAGCTGCCTGGAGCTGTGATACCTTCTGTTATTTGGATAATCCCTATTACAGGATATTGTATTCATTTTTAATTTTTTTATTTTTTAATATACACATTATATTGCAACTGTTACATTCTGTATATTTTGGTTGTTATATCATTGGTTTGACTATTTGTACTGCCTCTATAGCATATACTTCTTGGATTTACAGTAATTTATTATTACTTTTTATATACATTAGTATATATTTCACTTTTGTCTATATTAACCTAGACATGCATCTTTATTTTGTATATATACACTTGTATACTGACCACTAAGCAGACTCATATTATCTATGTCCTTTTGGCGCCTCGTATAGCTACCAGCTTGGCGTAATAATTGTCTACTATTTCGCCTGCTGTGTATTTATATTTGCAATATACATGTTGGCAAAAATGCCTTTTGAAAAAGTTTTCACTGTATAATGTGTTCATTTTCTTTGCATTTGCACGTGAAGCATAGCTATTCACAGTGTACTAGCATTTTAAATACTGCAGCTGCTCAGAGCACCAATGGGGCTTGTATCATATCAGCAATTAACAAATTGAGTCATTACATGGTAAAAGCATCTTAGGCTCTCTGAGCAAGTGCTGTGTTTAAAATACCGATGCACGGAGCATACTTGAAGGGACAGTCAACACCCAACACAACATGATTCCACATTTTTATAACCCAAATGAAGATCCGCCTGCACGTCTCCCTTCTCTATTACCTCTATCCTACTTCAAGTAATCCTTCACAATACATGCGTTAATCTGCTCAAAATATGGCCGCCTAACTCCCCCCACCATTATGTATCTCCCTTCTCTTTCAAGTCATCCGCCAATCATAATTCAATCCTGGGTCAGAATCTTCAAACTCATTTACGGAAGTAGTAATAGTATGAAGGTTATATCAAACAAATTTGTGACAGGTGGACACGCCCTTTCTCCTCCCCTAACCCGCCCCTTTCCACTCCCGTTTTTATGCCCCTTTTTAATATCAATTTGATATAAAATTGATATAAAAAGGGATTTTGATCCGGATTTGATATAAAATAGATATTAAAAAGTGTTTTTAATACAAATTTGATATAAAATTTATATAATTTTTTTTTTTTAATTAGGATTTGGATTAAAAGGTTATAAGAAGGTATTAAGCTTAATTATTTTGATATTGTTGATTATAGTGCATGTCTTTTACTCAAAACAGACTAAATACCTCACACATATTTAGTAAAAAACTTATAAATCAATGTTTTATTAAAAACTCGCTGTATACTGCCTAAAGAATGTAGTCTGTTAACAGCAATCGTGGATTTGTATTAAGAGAATTATATCATAATCCTACAAACCCCGGATCATTAGGTTGTGTTGAAAATCTGTACAAAGCATCTAAAAAATATGGATTTAACAGAAAAAAAAAAAATGTAAATCAGCAAGATACGTCTGGCTACATAAACCGGCCAGACGTATTTTTGAAGGAAATAAAATATATTCACCTTCTTTAGATATACAATGGCAAGCTGACCTGGTATCCATGATAGATTACCATAAATATAATGACGGTATAAAGTATATCCTAACCGTTATAGATTGGTTTTCTAAATACGCTTGGGGCGTTGGATTACATAATAAAACTGGTCCAAGCATCGCAAAGGGATTTGAAACAATATTCAAAGATGGTCATGTACCTATGAAAATCCAGACTGATACAGGCATAGAATTTTTAAATGGAACCGTACAGAAGTTATTGAAAAAGTTTAAAATTCAACATTTTGTCACAAACAACTGTGTTAAAGCAGCAATCGTAGAACGATTTAACTGTACTTTAAAGACTAGAATGTGGCGCTATTTTACACATCACAACACACACAGATATATAAACATATTGAACAAATTAATTCATAGTTATAATAATACATACCACAGAACCATACGTTGTAAACCGGTAGAAGTGACGCAAGAAAATTCACTTGTCATCTGGAAAAATATTTACGGATCTTCTCCAAAAACTAAAAAGGTTAAACCTGTTTTATAAATCGGTGACCACGTCAGGATTTCGAAACATAAGGGCACGTTCACAAAAGGTTATGAGCAAAATTTCACAGATGAAATATTTATAACTGAAGGTCTGAATACAAGAGGATTTAAACCTCCTTGCAAACTGAAAGATTTAGTTGATGAGTCTATCGAAGGTAACTTTTACCCCGAAGAACTTAAAAAATTAACACAAAAATTAACACAAAAGGTTATGAGCAAAATTTCACAGATGAAATATTTATAACTGAAGGTCTGAATACAAGAGGATTTAAACCTCCTTTGCAAACTGAAAGATTTAGTTGATGAGTCTATCGAAGGTAACTTTTACCCCGAAGAACTTCAAAAATTAACACAAGATAAAAACCACATTTACAAAATTGAAAAAAATAAATGTTTTGGTTTTTTTGCTCTGTAGCAAGATACTTTTTAATCAAATACATTTATAACACTTTTTTTATATAGATATATCTTATTTTAATTCTTATGAAGTTATCTTGTTGCTACAGAAATGTGGTGAGAGGTAGTAAATGCAATGTTTTAAACATATTGTATTTGTATTTAAAGGGACATTAAACCCAAATTTTCTCTTTCATGATTCAGATAGAGAATACAATTTTAAACAGCTTTCTAATATACTTCTGTTATCTTATTTGCTTCATTCTCTTGATATTCCTTCCTGAAAAGCAATTCTAGATAGGCTCAGTAGATTCTGGTTTAATGTCCCTTTAATTGCTTGATCAGTTGTGTACAGCTACGTGAGAATAAAATAATATGCTGACTTAAAGGGGGTCAAAATCCTATATGGTTTTTTTAATGAGATAAGAGAGGTTTGTTTTTTAATATGCTGAGTTAATAATTTTATTAAGATGTTTGCATTATAGGTTGAGTATTTTTAATTTTTTTTTGTTTTGTGAGTATAAGTTTTTTTTAGAGATAAGGGAGGTTTTTTTTTTGGTTTGTTTTTTTTAATATGTTGAGTGTGGAGATTTAGTCTTACAAAAATTATGTGCATCATTTATTTTAAATAGCCTGTGAATTCAAATGACATCTGAGAGTAATATGATGATTTTTAGTCATTTGACAAATGACTTAGTCATCATTTAACAAATGACATATTAGATAAGTCGGCATTTTTTTAAAATTCTTTTTTAAATAAATAATTTGTCAGAGCATATAAGCTGCCTGTGCATTCCGAGAATTTTGTTCATGCAATGTGTTGGCATGAAGACAGAGAAGATATGATAATGTGCAATACTGAATTAAATTATTTGATTCACAGAAATCTTATAACAAATGTTAACAAACATTATCAAAATATTATACTTTATTTTTTATAACCTCCTAATAAAAGAAAATATCAAAACAACTGTGAGTTTTATACATTCTTATATACTCATACACCTTTTAATCCTATTACATTTTATATCCTTTTCATAGCATGTCCTGACATGCCTTATTAAACATATTGAACATTATAGATGATACATATATAAAGATGTAATTGAATACAATATCAAAGTATACTTTACACCTTTAATTAAATAACATTAAACTTTATAGTCTTTTTATAAATCTCCTAATCAACAATATCAAAATAATTAAGCTTAATAACCTCTTATAACCTTTTAATCCAAATCCTAATTAAAGAAAATTATATAAATTTTATATCAAATTCTTATTAAAAACACTTTTTAATATCAATTTTATATCAAATCTGGATCAAAATCTCTTTTTATATCAATTTTATATCAAATAGATATTAAAAAGGTGTGTAAAAGTGGGAGTAGAAAGGGGTGGGGCTAGGGGAGGAGAAAGGGGCGTGTCCATCTGTCAAAAAGGTGTTTGACATAATCTCCATACTATTACTACTCACGGAGTTTCGCCCATGCGCAATGCGATAGGAACCAAAAAAGCAGAACTTTATTCTGCACAACTGTTGCAGACACCAAACACATGAATTAGCTGCTGCAAGTCCAATTTGGATCTGAATTACAAATGCGCATGCGCAATGACGTATGAAGAGCGTCATCAATACCTACATGGACGAGCCTGAAATGGCATAGAGAGGGGGAAGAAGGGTGAGGGGGATGAGTTTGGCGGCCATATTTAGTGTGGATTAAACAATGTATCGTAAATGATTACTATGACAAGGATATAGGTAATGCAGAAGGGAGGCGGATCTTCGTTTGGGTTTTAAAAATATAGAATCACGTTGTGTCGGGTATTGACTGTCCCTTTAAATACAAGTTTGAAACAGCTATAGCTTTTATTAGAAGTGTTTTTGCTAATACATGTATATTACAAAAATGTGTCTATTCAAAACTGAAATGCATCCATGTAGATTCCAATTTTGGCTGGAATGTACCTTTAAAATAGTGTTTAACCCCTTAACGACCGAGGACGTGCAGGGTACGTCCTCAAAAAAAAGGCAGTTAACGCCTGAGAACGTACCCTGCACGTCCTCGGTGTGGAAAGCAGCTGGAAGCGATCCCGCTCGCTTCCAGCTGCTTTCCGGTTATTGCAGTGATGCCTCGATATGGAGGCATCCTGCAATAACCTTTTTAAGCCATCCGGTGCAGAGAGAGCTACTCTGTGGCCCTCTCTGCACCGGAGATCGGTGGCTCAATGCGTTGGTGGGTGGGAGCCGGACCGGGAGGCGGGTGGCGGCCATCGATGGCCTTGGTGATGTGCAGGGGGGGCGGGATCGTGGGCGGGGATGGCTGGGGGCGCGCACGGACGCGCGCGCGTGCACGGGAGGGCAGGGGCGGGCGCGTGCACGGGGAGGGAGCGGGTGGGAACCGCTACGCTACAGAAAAGGCATTAATAAAAAATGTTAATCAAAAGTTAAAAAATGGCTAAAAAGTTTAAAAAAAAAACGATCAGCAAGGTGGTGGGGGTTTGTCTGTGTGGGGGGGAAGCTACACTACAGAAAAAAACCAAACAAACAAAAATAAAGCACTTTTTCTTTTCAAACTGGGTACTGGCAGACAGCTGCCAGTACCCAAGATGGCCCCCAATGAGGCAGAGGGGAGGGTTAGAGAGCGGTTTTGGGGGGGGATCAGGGAGGTTGGGGGCTAAGAGGGGATCCTACACAGTAGCATATGTAAATATGCTTAATTTTTTTTATTTATTTTTTTAAACCCTTTTATTTTAGTACTGGCAGACTTTCTGCCAGTACTTAAGATGGCGGGGACAATTGTGGGGTGGGGGAGGGAAGGGAGCTGTTTGGGAGGGATCAGGGGGTGGGATGTGTCAGGTGGGAGGCTGATCTCTACACTAAAGCTAAAATTAACCCTGCAAGCTACCTACAAACTCCCTAATTAACCCCTTCACTGCTAGCCATAATACACGTGTGAGGCGCAGCAGGATTTAGCTGCCTTCTAATTACCAGAAAGCAACGCCAAAGTCATATATGTCTGCTATTTCTTAACAAAGGGGATCCCAGACAAGTATTTACAACCATTTGTGCCATAATTGCACAAGCTGTTTGTAAATTATTTCAGTGAGAAACCGAAAATTTTTAAAAATTTAACTTTTTTTTTCAATTTGATCGCATTTGGCGGTGAAATGGTGGCATGAAATATACCAAAATGTGCCTAGATCAATACTTGGGGTTGTCTACTACACTACACTAAAGCTAAAATTAACCCTACAAGCTCCCTAAAAGCTCCCTAATTAACCCCTTAACTGCTGGGCATAATACACTTGTGGTGCGCAGTGGCATTTAGCGGCCTTCTAATTACCAAAATGCAATGCCAAAGCCATATATGTCTGCTATTTCAGAACAAAGGGGATCCCAGAGAAGAATTTACAACCATTTATGCCATAATTGCACAAGTTGTTTGTAAATAATTTCAGTGAGAAACCGAAAGTTTGTGAAAAAATTTGTAAAAAAGTGAACGATTTTTTGTATTTGATTGCATTTGGCGGTGAAATGGTGGCATGAAATATACCAAAATTGGCCTAGATCAATACTTTGGGATGTCTACTAAAAAAAAATATATACATGTCAAGGGATATTCAGGGATTCCTGAAAGATATTAGTGTTCTAATGTAACTAGCGCTAATTTTGGAAAAAAGTGGTTTGGAAATAGCAAAGTGCTACTTGTATTTATGGCCCTATAACTTGCAAAAAAAGCAAAGAACATGTAAACATTGGGTATTTCTAAACTCAGGACAAAATTTAGAAACTATTTAGCATGGGTGTTTTTTGGTGGTTGTAGATATGTAACAGATTTTGGGGGTCAAAGTTAGAAAAAGTGTGTTTTTTTTTTCAATTTTTCCTCATATTTTAGTGGCGAGAAAAACGGTATATAATATGTGTGGGTACAGTAAATGAGTAAGAGGAAAATTACAGCTAAACACAAACACCGCAAAAATGTAAAAATAGCCTTGGTCCCAAACGGACAGAAAATGGAAAAGTGCTGTGGTCATTAAGGGGTTAATCAGTTTCAGGTAATTATACGTTGATCATGTTTTATTGCTGTTCTTTTATACGCAAGATAGCTTTATTTAATACATATCAAAATTTTATATTAAATTGAAGAAACAGATTTAGATATCAGTCTCCAACACTTTAGCTAATATAAAAATAACTGTGGATAAATACAACAAAATTTGGGACTGACATTTAGAGCAGCCACCAAAGGTCTTGCAAGTTAATTGAATAAAAAAGGTTTGCAAGTTAATTGAATAAAAAAGGTTAAGGTTCAGTAGACATAATCAGTAGAAAACAAACTCTCAGCTAGAAATATGTCTGAATTTTTCTCTTCTGCAAATCTACGCTCTCTGGGAAAAAAAAAAAAAGTCTCGTATTACGTGAATATTTGAGAAGGCTTTTTTCTTTTTCTTTACTTTTGTGATTGTTACAGCTAGTTTGCTTTGTAGTTTTCTTATTAGTAATAAATATTTGTTGTATAATACAAATCTAAATTTACTAAAATAAAACATTTAATATACATCTACCCAAAAGGCACACACCCATCTAACTAAAAATCTGTCTCAGAAGAGCTTTACTGCACATTATTAACGAGACTATGGTACGTTTCCCAACATGTCTGCGCTGGCAAATGAAGCAGCGGAACCGGTTCTGGATAATGCATAAACACTGCTCAGTTATGAAAAAGGAGGGGAACCAAACTTTAGTGAGACAGCTGCTTTTTAATTAAAAAAGGACAAAAAAAAAAGCTACCTTCAATTATTCCACCACCCCTTATTTTAAAAGCACATACATTCAAATATATATATGTATGTGTGTGTGTGTGTATGTGTGTGTATATGTATATGTGTGTGTGTGTGTGTGTGTGTGTGTGTGTGTGTGTGTGTGTGTGTGTGTGTGTGTGTGTGTGTGTGTGTGTGTGTGTAAATGCAGAAAGCCCGTTTCTCTTCTAAGCTATTTCTCTAGTTATTTATTTATTCTTATTATTTTATGTAAATTCTTTTTTTTTTTCTGCATTGGAGAAGCAGATGGAATCATTCAGTTATGTCGAATTGAGTGACAGGATTTCTCACTCATTGTCATTATGTTAAAGGGGGGAAAAGCCATTCTGGTTCAAATATAGTAAATAAGCTGCCACAAGCCAACTACCAGCTGGCCAATTTGCATGCATCTACCACAGCAGGCCCACAGTGCTTCATGCTGAAAAGAAATTTTATTCTTCTTTCCATATAATTCTTATTTCTAAATAATATTCAGGATGGATGGTGATAAATTGAGCAGCACAAGTTAATCCTTGCCGCTTTACATCAGTTTTTTTCTCTTAGAGATAGGACAACCACTATAAAGTATATTAGAAAAAAATGTCTGACCAAGAAAAAATATTTAAAGGGTCAAATCAACACGCAGTTATTCTACATTAACATTTTTATAAACGAGCTTCTGCAATATTATGGTAGCCAACGGTGTGGGCACAAGATTCAGGTAATACGCTATTATGATGATGCTGTAACTATTTCATCAATGCCACAAGTTAGGTTTAGGGTTGTCAGTTAAAGGTTAGGAAAAGGTTTAGGGCACCAGCTCCAAGGCTAGCGTCATATACAGGCAAACCTCAGATATATTGCGGGTTCGGTTCCAAAACACCGCAATTAAACAAATATTGCAATAAATTGAGTCACAAATTTTTTTTGTTTCCCCTGTGCAAATAAAAGTTATGTTTACACTATAATGTAGTCTATTAAAAGGAACAGTTCACTGTAAAATTGTTTTTCCCTGTATGTGTTCCCCATGGCTTGTTATACCCGCTTCAGAGTATAAAATGTATTAGAAATTGCTTACGTATGCTTCTTTCGGCAAAATAAATAGCTGGATTTGCTCTTTGAAACCAAAGCCCATCAAAATAGGCTTGGCTTGCTGACAGATCCAAACTCTTTATCATATCACTCAAATGCTTCCATTTCTTATCTCTGTCTCTGTACAATACTTAGAAAGAAAATTAAAAAAACATAATTTATGCTTACCTGATAAATTCCTTTCTCCTGTAGTGTAGTCAGTCCACGGGTCATCATTACTTCTGGGATATTAACTCCTCCCCAACAGGAAGTGCAAGAGGATCACCCAAGCAGAGCTGCTATATAGCTCCTCCCCTCTACGTCACACCCAGTCATTCGACCAAGAACCAAACGAGAAAGGAGAAACTATAGGGTGCAGTGGTGACTGGAGTATAATTTAAAAAAATTAGACCTGCAATAAAAAACAGGGCGGGCCGTGGACAGACTACACTACAGGAGAAAGGAATTTATCAGGTAAGCATAAATTATGTTTTCTCCTGTTAAGTGTAGTCAGTCCACGGGTCATCATTACTTCTGGGATACCAATACCAAAGCTAAAGTACACGGATGACGGGAGAGACAGGCAGGATCTTTATACGGAAGGGACCACTGCCTGAAGAACCTTTCTCCCAAAAACAGCCTCCGAAGAAGCAAAAGTGTCAAATTTGTAAAATTTGGAAAAAGTACGAAGAGAAGACCAAGTTGCAGCCTTGCAAATCTGTTCAACAGAGGCCTCGTTCTTAAAGGCCCAAGTGGAAGCCACAGCTCTAGTGGAATGAGCTGTAATTCTTTCAGGAGGCTGCTGTCCAGCAGTCTCATAGGCTAAACGTATTATGCTACGAAGCCAAAAAGAGAGAGAGGTAGCAGAAGCTTTTTGACCTCTCCTCTGTCCAGAATAAACGACAAACAGGGAAGAAGTTTGGCGAAAATCTTTAGTTGCCTGTAAATAAAATTTCAGGGCACGGACTACATCTAGATTGTGCAGAAGTCGTTCCTTCTTTGAAGAAGGATTCGGACACAATGATGGCACAACAATCTCTTGATTGATATTCTTGTTAGTGACAACCTTAGGTAAGAACCCAGGTTTAGTGCGCAGAACTACCTTATCTGAATGAAAAATCAGATACGGAGAATCACAATGTAAGGCTGATAACTCAGAGACTCTACGAGCCGAGGAAATAGCCATTAAAAACAGAACTTTCCAAGATAACAGCTTGATATCAATGGAATGAAGGGGTTCAAACGGAACACCCTGTAAAACGTTAAGAACTAAATTTAAGCTCCATGGTGGAGCAACAGTTTTAAACACAGGCTTAATCCTGGCCAAAGCCTGGCAAAAAGCCTGAACGTCTGGAACTTCTGACAGACGCTTGTGTAAAAGAATGGACAGAGCTGAGATCTGTCCCTTTAAGGAACTAGCAGATAAACCCTTTTCTAAACCTTCTTGTAGAAAAGACAATATCCTAGGAATCCTAACTTTACTCCATGAGTAACTCTTGGATTCGCACCAATGTAAGTATTTCCGCCATATTTTATGGTAAATCTTTCTGGTAACAGGCTTCCTAGCCTGTATTAAGGTATCAATAACTGACTCCGAAAAACCACGCTTTGATAAAATCAAGCGTTCAATTTCCAAGCAGTCAGCTTCAGAGAAATTAGATTTTGATGTTTGAAAGGACCCTGAATTAGAAGGTCCTGTCTCAGAGGCAGAGACCAAGGTGGACAGGATGACATGTCCACTAGATCTGCATACCAGGTCCTGCGTGGCCACGCAGGCGCTATCAGAATCACTGATGCTCTCTCCTGTTTGATCCTGGCAATCAATCGAGGAAGCATCGGGAAGGGTGGAAACACATAGGCCATCCCGAAAGTCCAAGGTGCTGTCAAAGCATCTACCAGGACTGCTCCCGGGTCCCTGGACCTGGACCCGTAACAAGGAAGCTTGGCGTTCTGGCGAGACGCCATGAGATCTATCTCTGGTTTGCCCCAAAGTGGAAGTATTTGGGCAAAGATCTCCGGATGAAGTTCCCACTCCCCCGGATGAAAAGTCTGACGACTTAGGAAATCCGCCTCCCAGTTTTCCACTCCAGGAATGTGGATCGCTGACAGGTGGCAAGAGTGAGACTCTGCCCAGCGAATTATCTTTGATACTTCCATCATCGCTAGGGAGCTTCTTGTCCCTCCTTGATGGTTGATGTAAGCTACAGTCGTGATGTTGTCCGACTGAAACCTGATGAACCCCCGAGTTGTTAACTGAGGCCAAGCCAGAAGGGCATTGAGAACTGCTCTCAATTCCAGAATGTTTATTGGAAGGAGACTCTCCTCCTGAGTCCATGATCCCTGAGCCTTCAGGGAATTCCAGACAGCGCCCCAACCTAGTAGGCTGGCGTCTGTTGTTACAATTGTCCAATCTGGTCTGCTGAATGGCATCCCCCTGGACAGATGTGGCCGAGAAAGCCACCATAGAAGAGAATTTCTGGTCTCTTGATCCAGATTCAGAGTAGGGGACAAATCTGAGTAATCCCCATTCCACTGACTTAGCATGCACAATTGCAGCGGTCTGAGATGTAGGCGTGCAAAGGGTACTATGTCCATTGCCGCTACCATTAAGCCGATTACCTCCATGCATTGAGCCACTGACGGGTGTTGAATGGAATGAAGGACACGGCAAGCATTTTGAAGCTTTGTTAACCTGTCTTCTGTCAGGTAAATCTTCATTTCTACAGAATCTATAAGAGTCCCCAAGAAGGGAACCCTTGTGAGTGGTAAGAGAGAACTCTTCTCTACGTTCACCTTCCACCCATGCGACCTTAGAAATGCCAGTACTAACTCTGTATGAGACTTGGCAGTTTGAAAGCTTGACGCTTGTATCAGAATGTCGTCTAGGTACGGAGCCACCGAAATTCCTCGCGGCCTTAGCACCGCCAGAAGAGAGCCCAGAACCTTTGTGAAGATTCTTGGAGCCGTAGCCAACCCGAATGGAAGAGCTACAAACTGGTAATGCCTGTCTAGGAAGGCAAACCTTAGATACCGGTAATGATCTTTGTGAATCGGTATGTGAAGGTAGGCATCCTTTAAATCCACTGTGGTCATGTACTGACCCTTTTGGATCATGGGTAAGATTGTCCGAATAGTTTCCATTTTGAACGATGGAACTCTTAGGAATTTGTTTAGGATCTTTAAATCCAAGATTGGTCTGAAGGTTCCTTCTTTCTTGGGAACCACAAACAGATTTGAGTAAAAACCTTGTCCGTGTTCCGACCGCGGAACCGGATGGATCACTCCCATTAGTAAAAGATCTTGTACACAGCGTAGAAACGCCTCTTTCTTTATCTGGTTTGTTGACAACCTTGAAAGATGAAATCTCCCTTTTGGGGGAGAGGCTTTGAAGTCCAGAAGATATCCCTGAGATATGATCTCTAACGCCCAGGGATCCTGGACATCTCTTGCCCAAGCCTGGGCGAAGAGAGAGAGTCTGCCCCCCACTAGATCCGTTCCCGGATCGGGGGCCCTCACTTCATGCTGTCTTAGGGGCAGCAGCAGGTTTTCTGGCCTGCTTGCCCTTGTTCCAGGACTGGTTAGGTTTCCAGCCTTGTCTGTATCGAGCAACAGCTCCTTCCTGTTTTGGTGCAGAGGAAGTTGATGCTGCTCCTGCCTTGAAGTTACGAAAGGCACGAAAATTAGACTGTCTAGCCCTAGGTTTGGCTCTGTCTTGAGGCAGGGCATGGCCTTTACCTCCTGTAATGTCAGCGATAATTTCCTTCAAACCGGGCCCGAATAAGGTCTGCCCTTTGAAAGGTATGTTAAGTAATTTAGATTTAGAAGTAACATCAGCTGACCAGGATTTTAGCCACAGTGCTCTGCACGCCTGAATGGCGAATCCGGAATTCTTAGCCGTAAGTTTAGTTAAGTGTACTACGGCATCAGAAATAAATGAATTAGCTAGCTTAAGGGTTTTAAGCTTGTGTGTAATCTCATCTAATGGAGCTGATTCAAGGGTCTCTTCCAGAGACTCAAACCAAAATGCTGCTGCAGCCGTGACAGGCGCAATGCATGCAAGGGGTTGCAATATAAAACCTTGTTGAACAAACATTTTCTTAAGGTAACCCTCTAATTTTTTTATCCATTGGATCTGAAAAGGCGCAGCTATCCTCCACCGGGATAGTGGTACGCTTAGCTAAAGTAGAAACTGCTCCCTCCACCTTAGGGACCGTTTGCCATAAGTCCCGTGTGGTGGCGTCTATTGGAAACATTTTTCTGAATATAGGAGGGGGTGAGAAAGGCACACCGGGTCTATCCCACTCCTTAGTAACAATTTCAGTAAGTCTCTTAGGTATTGGAAAAACGTCAGTACTCGACGGTTATCCAACCTACACATTTTCTCTGGTATTGCAACTGTGTTACAATCATTCAGAGCCGCTAAGACCTCCCCTAGTAATACAGGGAGGTTTTCCAGCTTAAACTTAAAATTTGAAATGTCTGAATCCAGTTTATTTGGATTAGACCCGTCACCCGCAGAATGAAGCTCTCCGTCCTCATGTTCTGCAAATTGTGACGCAGTATCTGACATGGCCCTAATATTATCAGCGCACTCTGTTCTCACCCCAGAGTGATCTCGCTTACCTCTAAGTTCTGGTAATTTAGACAAAACTTCAGTCATAACATTAGCCATGTCCTGTAGTGTGATTTGTAATGGCCGCCCTGAAGTACTCAGCGTTACAATATCACGCACCTCCCGAGCGGGAGATGCAGGTACTGACACGTGAGGCAAGTTAGTCGGCATAACTTCCCCCTCGTTGTTTGGTGAATGATGTTCAATTTGTACAGAATGACTCTTATTCAAAGTAGCATCAATGCAATTAGTACATAAATTTCTATTGGGCTCCACCTTGGCTTTTGCACATATAGCACAGAGATATTCCTCTGAGTCAGACATGTTTAACAAACTAGCAATTAAATTAGCAAGCTTGGAAATACTTTTCACTCAAATTACAAGTAATATGAAAAACGCACTGTGCCTTTAAGAAGCACAGAAAAAAATTATGACAGTTTAATAATAAGGAACCGGAAAAATTATAACAATCAGATTTTTCCCAGTAAAGGCATAAATTTAGCAATGGATAACTAACCCTTAATAGCAGAAAAAAATGTACAAATTATAAACATTTTTTATCACAGTCAAAGCACAATCTCACAGGTCTGCTGTGAGTGATTACCTCCCTCAAAATAATTTTTGAAGACCCTTGAGCTCTGTAGAGACGATCCGGATCATGCAGGAAGAGAAAAAGACTTTTGACTGAATTTTTGATGCGTAGCAAAAGCGCCAAAATAGGCCCCTCCCCCTCACCCACAGCAGTGAGGGAAGTTCAGTAAACTGTCTCAAATTAAAAGAAACGACAGCCAAGTGGAAAAACAGTGCCCAAAAACAATTTTTCACCCAGTACCTCAGATATTTAAACAATTTAGCATGCCAGCAAAAACGTTTAAAATCAAATATCATTAAATGTCATTAAACAGCCTGTTGCTATACGTTCCCACTGCAAGTAAGGCTAAAGATTATATGCATATAGTATTACCCAGAGAAGTGCCATTCCCCAGAATACTGAAGTGTACATATATATACATAAACAGCCTGATACCAGTTGCTACTACTGCATTTAAGGCTGAACTTACATTATATCGGTATTGGCAGTATTTTCTCAGTCAATTCCATTCCTCAGAAAATAATATACTGCTACATACCTCTTTGCAGGTGAACCTGCCCGCTGTCCCCTGATCTGAAGTTTACCTCACTCCTCAGAATGGCCGAGAACAGCAAAATGAATTTTAGCTACGCCGGCTAAAATCATCCAAAAACTCAGGTAGATTCTTCTTCAAATTCTACCTGAGAAGGAACAACACACTCCGGTGCTGTTTTAAAATAACAAACTTTTGATTGAAGATATAAAAACTAAGTATAATCACCACAGTCCTCTCACACATCCTATCTATTAGTTGGGTGCAAGAGAATGACTGGGTGTGACGTAGAGGGGAGGAGCTATATAGCAGCTCTGCTTGGGTGATCCTCTTGCACTTCCTGTTGGGGAGGAGTTAATATCCCAGAAGTAATGATGACCCGTGGACTGACTACACTTAACAGGAGAAATGAACAGTTTAGAGCTTCATCTCTTCCCTCTCCCACTTAGGGTTGCCACCCAGCCGGTATATTAACGGCACAGCCGGTAATCAGCATTTAGGAGCGGGTGCCGGCATTAATAAAATACCGGCAATGCAAAAGCCGTTTTTTTTAATGTTCCCTAAATGTAAGGTGAGCGGGTGGCTATGCGGTCGAAAAAGGGTGTTTGACTACATACGTATCGTTCCCAGTCATATACTATTACGGATCACAAGTTGCTATATCACTAAGTAGTATTAAACCCACTTCATACCATTTTGTGTCTATGCAATGGGTGTTACTTGGTGATGTCATTAAACTGAAGGAAAGACTTGCGTCGGTGACCAAGCAGTCTCTTCATTCATGCACGGGGGAAGAGTCCTGTCAAAGTTACGGCGGGTGACGTTGCCTAGGCAACAAGGACACAATATGGCGCCCTGACAACTGTCTGTCGTCGCTAGGAGGGAGCGATCCCGCAACTCCATTCTTATCTCCATAACTGTCTGAGTATGTGAGAGGGAATCACTGTGGGATGTCAGGATTAACAGTAAGTGCATGGGTATAACTGGCCAAATCTCTATAACTGATGTTCGACTTTAACCCCCAGTGTTCCAGAGAGGAGATGTGAGTACGGTTTACTGCAGCACAGTATTACTTTCCTTGTAAGGATAATTAGGTACCACACTTTCTTCTCTTCTCTACAAGAACCGTGTTTTATTAAACAGGTTATTATATTTCACTTCTTAGTATGTGTATACATTAAAGAGGCATTAATTCAGGAGAAAGCTCTCTAATATATTGGGGTATTTTATTTTTGAACAAATATCCAATGCAAATTCTGTGTTTCTGCAAAGGGGCACACTGCCTAGCTGATCCTCAGGAAGGCACAGCCAGTGATTCTTGGCTATGTAAGTATGCCACTACATATCGTCTCACTGGCTGCATCCCCCTCTTTGCAGTTTGTGAGCTGAGGTTTCAATGTGTTTTGACTCTTTTCAGTGGCTAAAGGAAACAATTTTACTTTTCTGCACACTGAGCAACATTGGAGCTTGAAGCTCAATATCGTAGGGCATGCAACACTGAGTGAATCTGCCTCTTTTTGCCCCTCCCTTATTTGGCCCTGCCCTTTTGTAGCTCCGCCCTCACACATGGCCGGTATTATTTTTTTGGAAAAGGTGGCAACTCTACTCCCACTGCGAGTGCAATTTCTTCTGCTGGCTATGTTTGCATAGTTTTTCAATAGCCTATACATAGGTATATAAACTTTCAGTATAGGTAGGGATACTACAGGCTAAATCAGCTATTTAAAATCCCAATATAAAGGCTAAGGAGCTTTTTTGTAAATAATTTAATACACTCCAGCATGTAAAATGGATAATTGGGAACACATTAAAAGAGAGAAAGTTTGGGTAAACTGTTCCTTTAAATGTGAAATAGCATTATATCTAAACAAAACAATCTACATGCCTTAATTAAAAAAATACTTTATTGCTAAAAAATGCTAACCGTCATCTGAGCCTTTAGCGAGTCGTTATCTTTTTTTTTGCTGTTATGTATGTGTATATATATATATATATATATATGTATGCATTTAAAAAAAAAATATATATATATATATATATATATATATGTGTGTGTGTGTGTATCGATATGTGTATACATGTGTATTTATCTGTTTATATATGTATATATGTTGAAAAAAACGGCACAGATAGACTTGCTATACGCAGGATTACCACAAACCTTCAATTTGAAGAAAAAAAAATGCAATAAAACAAGGTACGACTGTACACAAACACACATACATGGCTGGAAATTTCCACTAGTGCCCGGAGACATAACTTTAACACTGACTGAACTTAAAGGGCCACTGTAAGTAAATATTTTCTATGCTTGTTACTAACTAACTACCCCAAATACGCTTTTTATCAATAGCATTTAATTAACATATCTCTACCGTATATCAGAAATCTTGTCTGCAAATTTGTTTTCCAAACCCACTCCGTGGGTATCCTTTTCTCTGTACCAATCCGTTTACAATACCTAGGTTTCAAAATGGCGCTTTTAACACAAAGTTATTGGTTTAAGTATTTTGAACACTCAGTGCTGAAAATAGTGGGCAGGATAACGTGACATCATCGGCGAATAAAAGATATAACTTTTAGAACGTTATGAAACTTCGTTTTGGAGAAAATATAGGTCAGTAGGTTTTAATTAATGTTTATTAACGTTAATATGTTAGTTGTTTAGCTTAAAAATTATAACAGAAAGTAATCCTTTAAAGTAAAAGTCAATCCTAGCATTTCTGAAATGCTAGGATTGACTATTGAAACACGTAAAGGGAACGTTCATTCATGAAGTATAACATACTTCATGCAGAAAGCTCCTTTATTTGTTTCAAGTGATCGCCGTTCTTAGCTGTTCAGGCAGCCCACGGCAGAAATTTATTTTGCTTAGAGGTGACGTTTTCACATCTTAGGAAATAGCGTGCAGGAAATCCAGCTCCATGGGCGCCAAGCCGGATTTACTGCACGGCTATAGGCTAAGAGGTGAAAACGTCACCTCTTAAGAAAAAACAGCGATCTGACGTGGGCTTCCGTAGCAGCTCAAAGCGGCGATCGATTGAAATAAATAAAGGAACTTTCTGCATGAAGTATGCTATACTTCATGAATGAAAGTCCCCTTTATTTCTTTCAATAGTCAATCCCAGCATTTCAAAAACGCTAGGATTGACTTTCACTTGAACTAAAAAAAGAACAAACGTTAATTTTTAACTAGAATCATTTTTGCTAATACAAGTATATTGCAAACATTGTTTCTATAACGTCGAAATTTAGGTACTTATGCACACTTCATCTGTGACTATTATGTCCCTTTAAATGGAAACCGATATTGAAGAGAAAAAAAAAAAGTTCCCACAAAAATGGAGCTGAATATTGTATTGATATAAAAGTTCTGACAAAGCATTTTAGTATAAGAAGAAAGAATGTTTCTTGCCTTAGCGCACCCCAAAGAATCAAGCAGAGGGCTGAATTAGCATCCTGGGTTTTTTACCCCATCTTGGCTACAAAAGAAAGTCATTTTTATGTCACAATAATTTTTTTGGTAATCAATGTTTATTTACTGAAAAATTATTTGATGCAGAACGTTAGCTATGGGCATTGCTTACTGCCAAAGTCTAACAAAAAGTCCCTAAATCCCAATTATAAGGGTGGATTTAGGGCAATGTATTACATTCTCCAACAAAGCAGAATTTAAAGCAAAGAGCAATATGTTGTGTGTAATTTCATGCAGTTCAGGACAATTAAGCTTATGGAGCACATATGTTGGAGACACAGTGTTTAGTATATATCGCCTCTTGGCTTATTTATCTGGATTTCCAATTGTTGCAGGCCACTCCAGCTGTGTGGGCCAGCTGCTCTCTGTGAATTGAAGGAAGGTTTTTAAAACAAACAGCACACAATTCCTGCTCTGAGGTTTTGACAGTAACACAAAGGTTGCTGGACAGTTACGTAACAGACAAGCAAATGAACAAACTTTAGCTTCCATTAAAATGAAGGGGAAAGGGGGGGAGCAATGTGGACTTTCTTTAAAAATCCTGGCTATCTTGCATACAATTAGAACAGAAAAAAAAAAGTGAAACATTAGACTTTAGTCTTGTAAATAGAGAATTATAAAAGTAATTGATAGTAAAGAAAAAAAAAAGGAAGTACAGACAGGCATTAAAATGCTATGCCCACCTTCCCAGCCCTCCATAAAAGAAGCGGGAGAGGATGTATTTCTATTTACAAGACTAACAAAACTTATTAGCTGTATAAAATTCCATTATTTCCTTCCTGGGCCCAACAATCTCTGTGAGGTTTCCTGAAGAAAAATAAAATGTAATTCACTTTAACGACTTACGATCAACAAGTCACAGTAACTACGAATAAGTAGGAAAAAAAGTGTTGCCAAACTTTCACACACATTTCGCCACTCCCCACATAGATGAAGATTGTATGCTTTTTGTCAAGTTTATAATCATTTAGTTCCACATTGTTTTCAATTTTCTTTTCAAGTCAGTAATCATGTTGTATGTGAAGCAACAAAATGGAGACTATTATGACTTAAATATAAAGTAATGAAATAATACATATAACACTGTTGAAAAGACATGAATACTTGGTTACCAGAACACAAATTATATTTTAACCCATTTCTGACCAGAACCACTAAGATTTAAAGGAATATGAAACCCATTTTTTTGCTTTCCTGATTTAGATAGAGCATGCCATTTTAAGCAACTTTCTAATATGTCTTTCTCACATCTCATCTTGGATGTCCTTTCACTACCTTAAGCTAAATCTCTCCAAAACTGAACTCCTTATTTTTCCCCCTTCTTCCAATGTCTCCACCCCCAAAATTTCTATAACTATTGATAATTCCATCATTACCCCTACCCCGCATGCCCGATGTCTTGGGGGTCACACTTGACTCAGATCTTTCCTTCACTCCTCACATTCAGTCCTTGGCTAAAGCCTGCCGCTTCCACCTTAAAAACATCGCTAAAATTAGACATTTTCTTACACAAGATACAACCAAGATTTTAATCCACTCTCTCATCCTTTCCCGACTACTGCAACTCTGTCCTCTCTGGTCTACCTAGCTGCCGAATAGCTCCTTTACAATCCATTATGAATGCCTCTGCCAGGCTCATCTTCCTTACTCGTCGCTCTTCATCTGCTGCACCTCTCTGCCGATCCCTTCACTGGCTTCCTCTTGCCTCTAGGATTAAACATAAAATCCTCACCCCGACATATAAAGCTCTCAACTGGACTGCTCCCCCCTACATCTCAGAACTTGTCTCTAGATACTCTCCCTCCCGTCCCCTTCGATCAGCTCAGGATCTCCTCCTCTCCTCCTCTCTTGTTACTTCCTCACATTCCCGGTTACAGGACTTCTCCAGACTGGCCCCCATCTTTTGGAATTCCATGCCTCGCTCCATAAGACTCTCCCCTAGTTTTAACAGCTTTAAGCACTCCCTAAAAACTCTACTATTCAGGGATGCTTACAACCAACACTAACCTTTCCTAACTCAATTGCTTTCCCCTTGAACCCCTTAGAATGTAAGCCTATGGGCCCAGCTGTTTACAGATCGCTTCATAAGAGTCGACTACAACAGTGAAACTCTCGGCAGGGACCGGACCCCTACAAAAGCTATCCTGTACACCAACTACGTTTACAGCGCTGCGCAATCTGTTGGCACTCTACAAATACCTGATAATAAATAAATAAATAATAAATTTTCTTCATTATCTTTGTATCTTTATTTGAAAAGCACAACAAATTGATAAAAGAAGTAAATTAGAAAGCTGCTTAGAATTTCAATTATATTACAGGAAAAGGGGATACAATAAATAATAAAAGTATACTGCAAAGTTGTTTAACTACACAATTAAATTAAATTCTATATTACAATCTCATACTGTTTAATATCAATTTAAGCAGCATCTCACTAAAGCTTTTAGTTCTCTGTTGAGTTACAGCTATATGACAATAGAATTGGTAAGGCCAGAGAGTCAAAATACACATTTCATAAAATGAATTTACACTCTAACAGAAAACGTACATATAAATAAAATATCAAATATATATATATATATATTTATATTTTGAAATGTACAACAGGAAATATTATTATTATTATTTATTTGTATAGCCAGATAGAATAAAATATATACACACAAATGAATGTATCCATGCAGATATTGTTCCACCATATTTTTATACTTTGCTAGAAAAGGCATTTTTCTCAACATTTGTTGACTTTAAAGGGCCACATAATGCCAAACAAAAATGCTCTAATATGTTTGCATATCATTTTGTTAACACACCTCCCCCCCCGCAAACACATAATTAAAGAGATATTAAATAGTGATCCTTTAGTAAAAACAAATATGTTAAATCAAAGTAAACCTATTTTGTTAAATTTAAAAAAAACAAAAAAACCATCAAACAGCTTTCTTGTTTTCTTGAAAAATTCTCAGTATAGCCACTGCACTCAGGGAAATAAGAGAGCACTTAGGCTGCATTCTGGTTCTTGAGTATGGACAAATTTGACTCCCTGTTTATCTAGTATTCACTTAAAGGAACAGTCTACACCAGAATATTTATTGTTTTAAAAGATAGATAATCCCTTTATTACCCATTCACTAGTTTTGCATAACCAACACAGTTATATTAATACAGGGCTCGACAATCCTAGGAGTCTGGGAGCTATTGGCTCCTAGAATTGTACCCCTGGCTCCTAATTTTTTGGGTTATTCTACATATATGTATATACAAATCCCACTTTTGGCTCCTAAAAATATGTCTGGCTCCTAAATATACTTACTGACCCCTAAATTTTAAACAGATTTGTCAAGAACTGTATTAATACCCTTTGTGATTAACTTGTATCTAAGTCTCTGCAAACTGCCCCTTATTTCAGTTCTTTTGACAGACTTGCATTTTAGCCAATCAGTGCTGGCTCATAGGAACTCCACGTGTGTGTATATATATATATATATATATATATATATATATATATATATATACACATACATACACACACACATATATATATATATATATATTATACTATGCAGCAGACATCAATTGATCGTGCCTGAGGAAGCCCTAAGTGACGTAGGGTGAAACACATGTAGCAGCTTTTCTATTGGCTGGTGCCGACTTTCACACTGTTTGGAATTACAGCGTTCTAACAACTTAGACCCAGGTAACACTCCATATGTGAGAATAGGATGCTAATTGTGACTATCGATGGCTGGTGAGCGGTGCATGTGATGAACACGGGGTGAAATCACTACAGCATTTAACATACAGGTAACACAAAGTAGACGCTGAGAAAGAAGTGTGTTGTTTGCCTGTTTGACACGGAGGAGGACGCTGTATGAGGAGCGTTAGTGCCATTTCCCTGCTGGACGGTACTTGTTATCCCATTGGTGTACTTACGGCTTGCAGTCTGCCGGATTCCAGTTATTCAGATTCCAGTGCTGGACAGAAGAAAGTAGATCATCTTCTGTCCAGCACTGGAATCTGAATAATATGGACGCTGTTACAAACTCCATTTGCAATACAACTGCTTGACTTACATATGCGGTAGGTGTGGTGCATTGAGCCTCTTTAATATATGAATTGACTCTATATGCGTAATTCCCACCCATGACCCACATTTGTTAAAAGCAGTCTGATTCATTTTTACTTCAAAGAAACGAAGTCTGTCGTTGCTTATCATTACTCCTGCACTCTGACCTCCTGACCGGAACCGGTCCACAGCACGGGACATCCCGCAAATACGGCTGTGAATGTGTCTTTGAAATTCAACTCACAGTCATTGGATACAAGCCAGAAGATTTTGCAAGCTTTTCGCTGTTTTAAAAACAACACAGAGGGAATTTTCCAAGTCATACCTGCATTCATATAAACAGCAGGATCAGACACTCTAATCACTGGCCTGATTGTGAAAGGACGGTAACATTGACTCTGTTTCAATTTTAACATTGTGTTACTTTGCAACATATTATTATTTTTATAGTTACTTATAGCACTACACACTGATGTTTTATAATTTATGCTGATTCTCATCCTATTTTAATTGTACTATTTTACTTTGTATCAGATGCCGGCATCGCTTATTGTAATATAATTATAAACAAATATAAACTTTTTTTTATACTCTTGTGTAATCCACATTCCTTATATAGTTCTTTACCTCTCATATGCTGTTTTTTACAGCGCGTTCCCATATCCCCTTGTTCTTTTTCTATTTTGGTTTGATGTTAGGAGGTGCACTTACCTTTTGGGAATAGCATTTGAGATTTGAGCGTTGTATCTTATACCTACCCTGTTGTTTTGATAAATAAAAACAAAGCCTGTTGGGAAACGCTACATGTGAAACTCGAGTGTGACAGGATGGGGACAGATCGTAGTTAATGGCCCATATAGTATCCCATAACTGACACATAGGAAAGATAGTTATAGCTAAATAGACTAACATAGGAGTCAATTTCTAACCTGCAATATCAACATTGACCGATGACTAATAAGCATAACTAAACGATGCATCAAAATTACAGGAAAGATATAAAAAAAACTGTATGGCAATAAGGATAAACAGAAATAACTGAGGGAAAAAACAGAGATAACTGAGGGAAAAAATGTAGAAGCCACCATCTAAACTTTCGATATCACAGCAATTTAACAAGTTTTATTATAAAAGTGCATCAAGCCCTTTAGAGTATGGTAGAAAACATTGTCAAAAGCAGACACCCTAAGACTCAAAAATATACTATGTGTGTAAAGAAAATACATCTTCATCTTCAGTAACTTTAATAGAATGGGCTAAAGTCCAATGATGTATTCAAGCCCCGCGGGGCCACTGTATCCAGCCTGTATATCCACCTGCTCTCACACTGGGGTAGTCTCTTAGCCCTGTCACCACCCCTAGAGATGGGAGGTACATGATCTATCAACATAGATCTGATGCTGGACACTGAGTGTTTAAACTGTATGCAGTGGTGTGCCACCGGCTGGTCGGATTCCCCATTTTTCAAAGCTTCCCGGATGGCATACCGGTGGTTGACCATCCATTCGCGGAAATAAGTGGTCGTTTTGCCCACATAGACATTAGAGCACGGGAAAACTAGCATATAGATCACATAAGTGCTGGTGCAACTAAGGCGATAGTTGATCTTGTACCGCTGATTCCTGTGTGGATGTTGAAAGGAGTCTCCTTTTAGCATGCTGTTACACGTAGTACAGCTCCCACAGGGGAACCACCCCTTCTTAGATGACTTCAGCCACATTTCTTTTTGGTAATGGCCAACTGGGTCAGATTTAACCAGGATATCCCTGAGGTTTATGGCTCTACGATAGACCAACCTAGGGGCAGTCATCTTCCGGAAGGGTAACATGGGATCAGTCCCAACCACAGGCCAATGGCGACGTACAGCTCCTGTAAGATGTTCGCAACCAGGTGTGAACGTAGTGATTAAGTTAAGTTGTTCAGACTTATCCTCAATTGAATTACAAGTGCTTCTAGTGATATCTGAGTTCAATAGCTGATCCTGAATCTCACAAATTTCATCTTTAGAATAGCCTCTTTTGATTAACTTCTCACCCATTTCGTTCAGTTGGGTCAGTCTCAAGGGTGTCTCGCTATTGTTTCTCAGGACACGTGTGAGCTGGGAAGTAAGAACGCCCTTCTTTTGGTGTTTAGGGTGAAAACTTCTGGCATCTAAAAGTGAATTGCGGTCTGTAGGCTTAGTGTATAGAGATGTACCAAACCGCAAGACACCAGAGTCATTGACCTTAAACACACTTGAATCAAGAAAGTGTACTTCCAAAGGACTAAATTCAAGCTTGAACCGTATTGGGCTTGCCATGAGGTTCAAATGTGACACCCACTCACGCAACATCATCTTGCTACCTCTCCAAAGGAAGACGTCGTCTATGTAGCGAGTATAATAGATCACATGTGGATGTTCAAAAGGTTTCATCAACTCCTCCTTTTTAAATGTATGTTATACGATTTTAGGTGCTTGATTGCACTTTCTGCTGGATATCTTTTGGCATTTGACAAAGGCACAATGCAGTGCCGAAACGTTATGTCTCCTGATGTTTAATATGATATAATAAAGTCTATACTTTTTAACAAGTCCAGTGAGTGCCTGCTTTTCTTGGAGGATTTATATATATATATATATATATATATATATATATATATATATATATATATATATATATATATATATGTGTGTGTTACAGTTCGTATGATATTCACATAGCAGAAAATTCATGCCACTAGACTGAGAATGAAATTCATGCAAAGATAAAAAAAAAAAACTAACTACTGTGAACCAGATAATAAACTTACAGTATAATCATTGATTTTACCACATACTACAGAAGTGAGGAACTACACCCTTTGATCAGTAAAATCAACCGTAGCGCATTCTCTCCAACACTGGGACTTGGGAAGTTGCAAATCAAACACACAGATGTATTCTCATCTAACATTAAAGCACGTGTGGAGATTATTTTCTGTATTACGTCCATGCACCCTATGGCTATTGGCAGCATTTCAAGCGTGAAAAGTTTGCCGTGTAGTATAAAGGGAAACCCTGACTTGGCTAAATATTTAAATTAATAAAATAAATATCTATCTAGGCAATGACATAAAAAAGAATATAAAAATATACTTAGAAAAAATAGCAACACACAGTCACTACTGCACCACTCAAATAATATTTTATATAATAATTTGAGAGTTTACAGCTGCAAAACAAGGCAAACGTCAAGAGCATTTTTTTTTCTTAAAGGGACAGTCAAGTCCAAAACAAACGTTCATGATTCAGATAGGGCATGTCATTTTAAACTATTTGCCATTTTATTTCTATCACCAATTTTGTTTGTTCTCTTGGTATTCTTAGTTGAAAGCTAAACCTAGGAGGTTCATATGCTAATTTCTAAGCCCTTGAAGGCTGCCTCTTATCTCAGGGCATTTTGAGAGTTTTTCCCCACTAGAGAGTGTTAGTTCATGTGTTTCATATAGATAACAATGTGCTCACACATGTGGAGTTCCCAGGAGCCAGCACTGATTGCCTAAAATGCAAGTCTGTCAAAAGAACTGAAATAAGGGTGCAGTCTGCAGAGGCTTAGAAACAAGGTAATCAGAGGTAAACTGTGTATTAATATAACAGTGTTGGTTATGCAAAACTGAGGAATGGGTAATAATGGGATTATCTATCTTTTTAAACAATAACAATTCTGGAGTAGACTGTCCCTGTTTACTCAAAAAAATGATTCCCTTAAATTTGTTCCCAATGAACCACTTTACTTGTTGGATTGTATTAAATTGTTTACAAGTATTTTCTTTACCCTTATATTGGGATTTGAAATAGTTTAATTAGCCTGTGGTATCCCCACCTATTCTGAAGGTTTTTGGCCTTAGGGGCAAGCTATAAATAAGCAGAAGAAAATACACTCCCAGTGGAGTATAAAAGAGATAAAGTAATAAAATGTTAATTTTCCATTGTTCTCTCCAAGTATTGGTGATTGGTTTATGGACAGATATAAGATAAAGAAGCATGTATATGTACACAATGTGATAAAGTAATGAGATCTGATTATATCTACAAGCTCAACCCATTTTATTAGGTTGTGGCTTCAAAACACAAAATCAGTTGATTTGTATACACAAATAAAACTTAAAGGGACATAATACTCATATGCTAAATCACTTGAAACTGATGCAGTATAACTGTAAAAAGCTGACAGGAAAATATCACCTGAGCATCTCTATTTAAAAAGGAAGATATTTTACCTCACAATCTCCTTAGCTCAGCAGAGTAAGTTCTGTGTAAAAAGTTATACTTCACCTGCTCCCAGCTGCAGGTAAAAATAAAAAAAAATGAAGAAATGAACAGCAGCCAATCAGCATCAGCAGTGCTGAGGTCATGAACTCTTACTGTGATCTCATGAGATTTGACTTAACTCTCATGAGATTTCATAGTAAGCTTCCTTTACCTGATTGGTGAAATAACATGAGAGTGCACGATGCTCATCCTTTCAGATGTCCCAGGACAGACACACTAAAATGCTGATTAGAAATCCTTTACAATGGGAGGTGGCTACTGAGGAACTTTTGAGGTAAAATATACCTTTCTTTTTTACATAGAGTTGTTCAGAAGATATTTTGTAGTCAGCTTTTTACAGCTATGCTGCATCACTTTCAAGTGTTTAAACATTTGGGTATTATGGCCATTTAAAAAGTAAATTCTCATACATTTTATACTCTGCAGCTGGTAAAAACATAATTTATGCTTACCTGATAAATTCCTTTCTTCTGTTGTGTGATCAGTCCACGGGTCATCATTACTTCTGGGATATAACTCCTCCCCAACAGGAAATGCAAGAGGATTCACCCAGCAGAGCTGCATATAGCTCCTCCCCTCTACGTCAGTCCCAGTCATTCGACCAAGAATCAACGAGAAAGGAGTAACCAAGGGTGAAGTGGTGACTGGAGTATAATTTAAAAGATATTTACCTGCCTTAAAACAGGGCGGGCCGTGGACTGATCACACAACAGAAGAAAGGAATTTATCAGGTAAGCATAAATTATGTTTTCTTATGTTATGTGTGATCAGTCCACGGGTCATCATTACTTCTGGGATACCAATACCAAAGCAAAAGTACACGGATGACGGGAGGGATAGGCAGGCTCATTATACAGAAGGAACCACTGCCTGAAGAACCTTTCTCCCAAAAATAGCCTCCGAAGAAGCAAAAGTGTCAAATTTGTAAAATTTGGAAAAAGTATGAAGCGAAGACCAAGTTGCAGCCTTGCAAATCTGTTCAACAGAGGCCTCATTCTTAAAGGCCCTAGTGGAAGCCACAGCTCTAGTGGAGTGAGCTGTAATTCTTTCAGGAGGCTGCTGTCCAGCAGTCTCATAGGCTAAACGTATTATGCTACGAAGCCAAAAAGAGAGAGAGGTAGCAGAAGCTTTTTGACCTCTCCTCTGTCCAGAGTAAACGACAAACAAGGAAGAAGTTTGGCGAAAATCTTTAGTTGCCTGCAAGTAGAACTTGAGGGCACGAACTACATCCAGATTGTGTAAAAGACGTTCCTTCTTTGAAGAAGGATTTGGACACAAGGATGGGACAACAATCTCTTGATTGATGTTCCTGTTAGTGACTACCTTAGGTAAGAACCCAGGTTTAGTACGCAGAACTACCTTGTCTGAGTGAAAAATCAGATAAGGGGAATCACAATGTAAGGCTGATAACTCAGAGACTCTTCGAGCCGAGGAAATAGCCATCAAAAACAGAACTTTCCAAGATAACATTTTTATATCAATGGAATGAAGGGGTTCAAACGGAACACCCTGTAAGACGTTAAGAACTAAGTTTAAACTCCATGGTGGAGCAACAGCTTTAAACACAGGCTTGATCCTAGCTAAAGCCTGACAAAAGGACTGGACGTCTGGATTTTCTGACAGACGTCTGTGTAACAAGATGGACAGAGCTGAAATCTGTCCCTTTAATGAACTAGCTGATAAACCCTTTTCTAAACCTTCTTGTAGAAAAGACAATATCCTAGCGATCCTAACCTTACTCCAGGAGTAACCTTTGGATTCGCACCAGTATAGGTATTTCCGCCATATTTTATGGTAAATCCTTCTGGTAACAGGCTTCCTAGCCTGAATCAGGGTATCAATAACCGACTCAGAAAAACCACGTTTTGATAAAATCAAGCGTTCAATTTCCAAGCAGTCAGCTTCAGAGAAGTTAGATTTTGATGTTTGAATGGACCCTGTATCAGAAGGTCCTGTCTTAGAGGTAGAGACCAAGGCGGACAGGATGACATGTCCACTAGATCTGCATACCAAGTCCTGCGTGGCCAAGCAGGTGCTATTAGAATTACTGATGCTCTCTCCTGTTTGATTTTGGCAATCAATCGAGGAAGCAGCGGGAAGGGTGGAAACACATAAGCCATCCTGAAGTTCCAAGGTGCTGTCAAAGCATCTATCAGAACTGCTCCCGGATCCCTGGATCTGGACCCGTAGCGAGGAAGTTTGGCGTTCTGGCGAGACGCCATGAGATCTATCTCTGGTTTGCCCCAACGTCGAAGTATTTGGGCAAAGACCTCCGGATGAAGTTCCCACTCCCCCGGATGAAGAGTCTGGCGACTCAAGAAATCCGCCTCCCAGTTCTCCACTCCCGGGATGTGGATTGCTGACAGGTGGCAAGAGTGAGACTCTGCCCAGCGAATTATCTTTGATACTTCCATCATTGCTAGGGAGCTTCTTGTCCCTCCCTGATGGTTGATGTAAGCTACAGTCGTGATGTTGTCCGACTGAAACCTGATGAACCCCCGAGTTATTAACTGGGGCCAAGCCAGAAGGGCATTGAGAACTGCTCTCAATTCCAGAATGTTTATTGGAAGGAGACTCTCCTCCTGATTCCATAGTCCCTGAGCCTTCAGAGAATTCCAGACAGCGCCCCAACCTAGTAGGCTGGCGTCTGTTGTTACAATTGTCCAGTCTGGCCTGCTGAATGGCATCCCCCTGGACAGGTGTGGCCGATGAAGCCACCATAGAAGAGAATTTCTGGTCTCTTGATTCAGATTCAGAGCAGGGGACAAATCTGAGTAATCCCCATTCCACTGACTTAGCATGCATAATTGCAGCGGTCTGAGGTGTAGGCGTGCAAAAGGTACTATGTCCATTGCCGCTACCATTAAGCCGATCACCTCCATGCATTGAGCTACTGACGGGTGTTGAATGGAATGAAGGACGCGGCATGCATTTTGAAGTTTTGTTAACCTGTCTTCTGTCAGGTAAATCTTCATTTCTACAGAATCTATAAGAGTCCCCAAGAATGGAACTCTTGTGAGAGGAAAGAGAGAACTCTTCTTTTCGTTCACTTTCCATCCATGCGACCTTAGAAATGCCAGAACTAACTCTGTATGAGACTTGGCAGTTTGAAAGCTTGAAGCTTGTATTAGAATGTCGTCTAGGTACGGAGCTACCGAAATCCCTCGCGGTCTTAGTACCGCTAGAAGGGCACCCAGAACCTTTGTGAAGATTCTTGGAGCCGTAGCCAATCCGAATGGAAGAGCTACAAACTGGTAGTGCCTGTCTAAGAAGGCAAACCTTAGATACCGGTGATGATCTTTGTGGATCGGTATGTGAAGGTAAGCATCCTTTAAATCCACTGTGGTCATGTACTGACCCTCTTGGATCATGGGTAAGATTGTCCGAATAGTTTCCATTTTGAACGATGGAACTCTTAGGAATTTGTTTAGAGTCTTTAAATCTAAGATTGGCCTGAAAGTTCCCTCTTTTTTGGGAACCACAAACAGGTTTGAGTAGAACCCTTGTCCTTGTTCCGACCACGGAACCGGATGGATCACTCCCATTGTTAACAGATCTTGTACGCAGCGTAGAAACGCTTCTTTCTTTATCTGGTTTGTTGACAACCTTGACAGATGAAATCTCCCTCTTGGGGGAGATAATTTGAAGTCTAGAAGGTATCCCTGAGATATGATCTCTAGTGCCCAGGGATCCTGAACATCTCTTGCCCAGGCCTGGGCGAAGAGGGAGAGTCTGCCCCCTACTAGATCCGGTCCCGGATCGGGGGCTCTCGGTTCATGCTGTCTTTGGGGCAGCAGCAGGTTTCCTGGCCTGCTTGCTTTTGTTCCAGGACTGGTTAGGCTTCCAGCCTTGCCTGTAACGAGCAACAGCTCCTTCCTGTTTTGGTGCAGTGGAGGTTGATGCTGCTCCTGTTTTGAAATTCCGAAAGGGACGAAAATTAGACTGTCTAGCCTTAGCTTTGGCCTTGTCTTGAGGTAGGGCGTGGCCCTTACCTCCCGTAATGTCAGCGATAATTTCTTTCAAACCGGGCCCGAATAAGGACTGCCCCTTGAAAGGTATATTAAGTAATTTGGACTTAGAAGTAACATCAGCTGACCAGGATTTTAGCCACAGTGCCCTGCGTGCCTGTATGGCGAATCCTGAGTTCTTAGCCGTAAGTTTGGTTAAATGTACTACGGCCTCCGAAATGAAAGAATTAGCTAGTTTAAGGACTCTAAGCCTGTCCGTAATGTCGTCTAGCGTAGAGGAACTAAGGTTCTCTTCAAGCGACTCAATCCAAAATGCTGCCGCAGCCGTAATCGGCGCGATACATGCAAGGGGTTGTAATATAAAACCTTGTTGAACAAACATTTTCTTAAGGTAACCCTCTAATTTTTTATCCATTGGATCTGAGAAAGCACAGCTATCCTCCACCGGGATAGTGGTACGCTTAGCTAAAGTAGAAACTGCTCCCTCCACCTTGGGGACCGTTTGCCATAAGTCCCGAGTGGTGGCGTCTATTGGAAACATCTTTCTAAATATTGGAGGGGGTGAGAACGGCACACCGGGTCTATCCCACTCCTTAGTAACAATTTCAGTTAGTCTCTTAGGTATAGGAAAAACGTCAGTACTCGCCGGTACCGCAAAGTATTTATCCAACCTACACAGTTTCTCTGGTATTGCAACAGTGTTACAATCGTTGAGAGCTGCTAAGACCTCCCCTAGTAGTACACGGAGGTTCTCCAATTTAAATTTAAAATTTGAAATATCTGAGTCCAATCTGTTTGGATCAGAACCGTCACCCACAGAATGAAGCTCTCCGTCCTCATGCTCTGCGAGCTGTGACGCAGTATCAGACATGGCCCTAGCATTGTCAGCGCACTCTGTTCTCACCCCAGAGTGATCACGCTTGCCTCTTAGTTCAGGTAATTTAGACAAAACTTCAGTCATAACAGTAGCCATATCTTGTAATGTTATCTGTAATGGCCGCCCAGATGTACTAGGCGCCAAAATATCACGCACCTCCCGGGCGGGAGATGCAGGTACTGTCGCGTGAGGCGAGTTAGTCGGCATAACTCTCCCCTCGCTGTTTGGTGAAATTTGTTCACATTGTACAGATTGACTTTTATTTAAAGTAGCATCAATACAGTTAGTACATAAATTTCTATTGGGCTCCACCTTGGCATTGGAACAAATGACACAGATATCTTCCTCTGAGTCAGACATGTTTAACACACTAGCAAAAAAACTTACAACTTGGTTATAATCTTTTTTAGCAAAAAAACGCACTGTGCCTCAAAGAGGTACTAACGATTAAATGACAGTTGAAATAATGAACTGAAAAACAGTTATTGCATCAAACTTTAAAACAACACAACTTTTAGCAAAGGTTTGTTCCCATTAGTAAAAAACAACACTAATTAAATTTGTACATAAGAAAACAAAACAACGTTTTTTATACACAGTCACTATAAGAATTCTCACAGCTCTGCTGAGAGAATTTACCTCCCTTCAAAGAAGTTTGAAGACCCCTGAGATCTGTCAGAGATGAACCGGATCATGCAGGAAATATAAAAGTAGCTGACTGGAATTTTTTTGATGCGTAGCAAAGAGCGCCAAAAACGGCCCCTCCCTCTCCCACACAGCAGTGAAGAGAAACGAAACTGTCACAATTAAAGCAAAAACACTGCCAAGTGGAAAATAATGCCCAAATATTTATTCACACAGTACCTCAGCAATGTAAACGATTCTACATTCCAGCAAAAACGTTTAACATGAGAATAGTTATTAAAAGGATTAGTGACCTTTAACACAGTAGTTCCGGTGAAATACCATCCCCAGAATACTGAAGTGTATACATACATGTCATTTTAACGGTATGGCAGGCTTTTCTCATCAATTCCATTCAGAAAATAAAAACTGCCACATACCTCAATGCAGATTCATCTGCCCGCTGTCCCCTGATCTGAAGCCTTTACCTCCCTCAGATGGTCGAGAACAGCAATATGATCTTAACGACTCCGGTTAAAATCATAGTAAAAAATCTCTGTCAGATTCTTCCTCAAACTCTGCCAGAGAAGTAATAACACGCTCCGGTGCTATTTTAAAATAACAAACTTTTGATTGAAGTCATAAAAACTAAGTATAATCACCATAGTCCTCTCACACATCCTATCTAGTCGTTGGGTGCAAGAGAATGACTGGGACTGACGTAGAGGGGAGGAGCTATATGCAGCTCTGCTGGGTGAATCCTCTTGCATTTCCTGTTGGGGAGGAGTTATATCCCAGAAGTAATGATGACCCGTGGACTGATCACACATAACAGAAGAAAAAGTAATTGACAACACATTAAAATAAAAACAATTTTACAGTATACTCTCCCTTTAACATTAACACCTCCACGAATGCATTTTGTTCCTATTTCCACAAAGCCAATTTAGTGCAGTAAAACCACTTTAGAAACCAATAATCTTAAATTATGATCTAAAGACACAAAATTCAGTGGGATTAACACACACTTCTGTTTTGGCCAGGACTCCGTTACGTTGGTCGAATTCAGAACTCAGAAGAGACAAATTTCTATAATGGCTAACCAGGGGCTAAAAAAACTCTGCATTCAAAATGACTTTTTTTTTTCCTTTTCTTTTAAATAATACTTGAGAAAAAATAGCCTAAAGCCTTTCTAACAAGTAAATGAGAAAGAAAAGCAATTGGAATATAGCTGTGGAAAAGTACTTAAATGTAGAATGAAGCTGTCAAGAAATTCTGAAATACTTAGTCATAATTTATAAATGTGTTACGGGTTTTGAGCTATTGCTATAGAAGAAACAAGTTTAGTAATAGAGTTTAAAACTCTGAGGGTCTAATTTAAAATAAAAAATATTAAAAAAAATAAAAAATAAGTTGGAATGTTCTGGATTTACTGGTAGGGAACACAGGTCATTTAAACTATTCAATTTATACCTAGCAAATAAAAAAAATGTATACATATTACTTGACACAACAGATTTTATTATAAATTAAAGTGAAGGTCAATTTCGATGAATTAGTGCCCGGTTTTTAATAATCCTATTAAAAACAAGGGCACTTTAATTCATCAAAATTGACATTTCACTTGTTTTCTTCAAAAACGTACCTTTTAATCCTGACAGCCGCTCCAGCGATTACCCCGGACGTCAGAAGCCTCTTTATACGTCAGAAATGACGAATCCGGCTTCCTCCAATCACGGCTTTCCCCCGGGGGAATCATGGCCTGAAGCAACACCGTTATTGGAGGAAGCCGGATTCGTCATTTTGGACCCGCGAAGAGGGCTTGCAATGGGCGGAGGAAGTGCTGCAGCGGCTGTCAGGATTAAAAGATAAGCTTTTGAAGAAAAGGAGTGAAATATCAATTTTGATGAATTAAAGTGCCCCTGTTTTTAATAGGATTATTAAAAACCGGGCACTAATTCATCGAAATTGACCTTCACTTTAAAAGAGAAATAGAAAAGAAGTCTGAAAGAGAGAATGAATATGACACAAATCACATGCTTTGCTTTTACTCATTTCAAAATGGTACAGTTAAAGGGGCATGAAGCTTAAAATATTTCTTTCATGATTCAGACAGATATTACAATTTTAAACAATATTCCAATTTACTTCTATTATCTAATTTGCTTCACTTTTTAGATATTCTTTGTTGAAGAAATAGCAATGCACATGGGTGAGCCAATCACAAGAGGCATCTACGTGCAGCTACCAATCAGCAGCTACTGTGCCTATCTAGATATGCTTTTAAACAAAGGATATCAAGAAAATGGAGCAAATTAGATAATAGAAGTAAATTGGAACGTTGTTTAAAAACAGAATTTATGTTTACCTGATAAATTACTTTCTCCAACAGTGTGTCCGGTCCACGGCGTCATCCTTACTTGTGGGATATTCTCCTCCCCAACAGGAAATGGCAAAGAGCCCAGCAAAGCTGGTCACATGATCCCTCCTAGGCTCCGCCTTCCCCAGTCATTCGACCGACGTAAAGGAGGAATATTTGCATAGGAGAAATCATATGATACCGTGGTGACTGTAGTTAAAGAAAATAAATTATCAGACCTGATTAAAAAACCAGGGCGGGCCGTGGACCGGACACACCGTTGGAGAAAGTAATTTATCAGGTAAACATAAATTCTGTTTTCTCCAACATAGGTGTGTCCGGTCCACGGCGTCATCCTTACTTGTGGGAACCAATACCAAAGCTTTAGGACACGGATGAAGGGAGGGAGCAAATCAGGTCACCTAGATGGAAGGCACCACGGCTTGCAAAACATTTCTCCCAAAAATAGCCTCAGAAGAAGCAAAAGTATCAAATTTGTAAAATTTAGTAAAAGTGTGCAGTGAAGACCAAGTCGCTGCCTTACATATCTGATCAACAGAAGCCTCGTTCTTGAAGGCCCATGTGGAAGCCACAGCCCTAGTAGAATGAGCTGTGATTCTTTCAGGAGGCTGCCGTCCGGCAGTCTCGTAAGCCAATCTGATGATGCTTTTAATCCAAAAAGAGAGAGAGGTAGAAGTTGCTTTTTGACCTCTCCTTTTACCAGAATAAACAACAAACAAAGAAGATGTTTGTCTAAAATCCTTTGTAGCATCTAAATAGAATTTTAGAGCACGAACTACATCCAAATTGTGCAACAAACGTTCCTTCTTTGAAACTGGATTCGGACACAAAGAAGGCACGACTATCTCCTGGTTAATGTTTTTGTTAGAAACAACTTTCGGAAGAAAACCAGGTTTAGTACGTAAAACCACCTTATCTGCATGGAACACCCGATAAGGAGGAGAACACTGCAGAGCAGATAATTCTGAAACTCTTCTAGCAGAAGAAATTGCAACCAAAAACAAAACTTTCCAAGATAATAACTTAATATCAACGGAATGTAAGGGTTCAAACGGAACCCCCTGAAGTACTGAAAGAACTAAATTGAGACTCCAAGGAGGAGTCAAATGTTTGTAAACAGGCTTGATTCTAACCAGAGCCTGAACAAAGGCTTGAACATCTGGCACAGCTGCCAGCTTTTTGTGAAGTAACACAGACAAGGCAGAAATCTGTCCCTTCAAAGAACTTGCAGATAATCCTTTCTCCAAACCTTCTTGAAGAAAGGATAGAATCTTAGGAATTTTTACCTTGTCCCAAGGGAATCCTTTAGATTCACACCAACAGATATATTTTTTCCATATTTTGTGGTAGATTTTTCTAGTTACAGGCTTTCTGGCCTCAACAAGAGTATCAATGACAGAATCTGAGAACCCTCGCTTTGATAAGATCAAGCGTTCAATCTCCAAGCAGTCAGTTGGAATGAGACCAGATTCGGATGTTCGAAAGGACCTTGAACAAGAAGGTCTCGTCTCAAAGGTAGCTTCCATGGTGGAGCCGATGACATATTCACCAGGTCTGCATACCAAGTCCTGCGTGGCCACGCAGGAGCTATCAAGATCACCGATGCCCTCTCCTGATTGATCCTGGCTACCAGCCTGGGGATGAGAGGAAACGGCGGGAATACATAAGCTAGTTTGAAGGTCCAAGGTGCTACTAGTGCATCTACTAGAGTCGCCTTGGGATCCCTGGATCTGGACCCGTAGCAAGGAGCCTTGAAGTTCTGACGAGAGGCCATCAGATCCATGTCTGGAATGCCCCACAATTGAGTAATTTGGGCAAAGATTTCCGGATGGAGTTCCCACTCCCCCGGATGAAATGTCTGACGACTCAGAAAATCCGCTTCCCAATTTTCCACTCCTGGGATGTGGATTGCAGACAAGTGGCAGGAGTGAGTCTCCGCCCATTGAATGATTTTGGTCACTTCTTCCATCGCCAGGGAACTCCTTGTTCCCCCCTGATGGTTGATGTACGCAACAGTCGTCATGTTGTCTGATTGAAACCGTATGAACTTGGCCTTTGCTAGCTGAGGCCAAGCCTTGAGAGCATTGAATATCGCTCTCAGTTCCAGAATATTTATCGGGAGAAGAGATTCTTCCCGAGACCAAAGACCCTGAGCTTTCAGGGGTCCCCAGACCGCGCCCCAGCCCACCAGACTGGCGTCGGTCGTGACAATGACCCACTCTGGTCTGCGGAAGCTCATCCCCTGTGACAGGTTGTCCAGGGACAGCCACCAACGGAGTGAATCTCTGGTCCTCTGATCTACTTGTATCGTCGGAGACAAGTCTGTATAGTCCCCATTCCACTGACTGAGCATGCACAGTTGTAATGGTCTTAGATGAATTCGCGCAAAAGGAACTATGTCCATTGTCGCTACCATCAAACCTATTACTTCCATGCACTGCGCTATGGAAAGAAGAGGAACAGAATGAAGTATTTGACAAGAGTTTAGAAGTTTTGATTTTCTGGCCTCTGTCAGAAAAATCCTCATTTCTAAGGAGTCTATTATTGTTCCCAAGAAGGGAACCCTTGTTGACGGAGATAGCGAACTTTTTTCTACGTTCACTTTCCACCCGTGAGATCTGAGAAAGGCAAGGACAATGTCCGTGTGAGCCTTTGCTTGTGGAAGGGACGACGCTTGAATCAGAATGTCGTCCAAGTAAGGTACTACTGCAATGCCCCTTGGTCTTAGCACCGCTAGAAGGGACCCTAGTACCTTTGTGAAAATTCTTGGAGCAGTGGCTAATCCGAACGGAAGTGCCACAAACTGGTAATGCTTGTCCAGGAATGCGAACCTTAGGAACCGATGATGTTCCTTGTGGATAGGAATATGTAGATACGCATCCTTTAAATCCACCGTGGTCATGAATTGACCTTCCTGGATGGAAGGAAGAATTGTTCGAATGGTTTCCATTTTGAACGATGGAACCTTGAGAAACTTGTTTAGGATCTTGAGATCTAAGATTGGTCTGAATGTTCCCTCTTTTTTGGGAACTACGAACAGATTGGAGTAGAACCCCATCCCTTGTTCTCCTAATGGAACAGGATGAATCACTCCCATTTTTAACAGGTCTTCTACACAATGTAAGAATGCCTGTTTTTTTATGAGGTCTGAAGACAATTGAGACCTGTGGAACCTCCCCCTTGGGGGAAGCCCCTTGAATTCCAGAAGATAACCTTGGGAGACTATTTCTAGTGCCCAAGGATCCAGAACATCTCTTGCCCAAGCCTGAGCGAAGAGAGAGAGTCTGCCCCCCACCAGATCCGGTCCCGGATCGGGGGCCAACATCTCATGCTGTCTTGGTAGCAGTGGCAGGTTTCTTGGCCTGCTTTCCTTTGTTCCAGCCTTGCATTGGCCTCCAGGCTGGCTTGGCTTGAGAAGTATTACCCTCTTGCTTAGAGGACGTAGCACTTGGGGCTGGTCCGTTTCTGCGAAAGGGACGAAAATTAGGTTTATTTTTGGCTTTGAAAGACCTATCCTGAGGAAGGGCGTGGCCCTTGCCCCCAGTGATATCAGAGATAATCTCTTTCAAGTCAGGGCCAAACAGCGTTTTCCCCTTGAAAGGAATGTTAAGCAATTTGTTCTTGGAAGACGCATCCGCTGACCAAGATTTTAGCCAAAGCGCTCTGCGCGCCACAATAGCAAAACCAGAATTTTTCGCCGCTAACCTAGCCAATTGCAAAGTGGCGTCTAGGGTGAAAGAATTAGCCAATTTGAGAGCATGAATTCTGTCCATAATCTCCTCATAAGAAGAAGAATTATTATTGAGCGCCTTTTCTAGTTCATCGAACCAGAAACACGCTGCTGTAGTGACAGGAACAATGCATGAAATTGGTTGTAGAAGGTAACCTTGCTGAACAAACATCTTTTTAAGCAAACCCTCTAATTTTTTATCCATAGGATCTTTGAAAGCACAACTATCTTCTATGGTTATAGTGGTGCGTTTGTTTAGAGTAGAAAACCGCCCCCTCGACCTTGGGGACTGTCTGCCATAAGTCCTTTCTGGGGTCGACCATAGGAAACAATTTCTTAAATATGGGGGGAGGGACGAAAGGTATACCAGGCCTTTCCCATTCTTTATTTACAATGTCCGCCACCCGCTTGGGTATAGGAAAAGCTTCGGGGGGCCCCGGGACCTCTAGGAACTTGTCCATTTTACATAATTTCTCTGGAATGACCAAATTCTCACAATCATCCAGAGTAGATAACACCTCCTTAAGCAGAGCGCGGAGATGTTCCAATTTAAATTTAAATGTAATCACATCAGGTTCAGCTTGTTGAGAAATTTTCCCTGAATCTGAAATTTCTCCCTCAGACAAAACCTCCCTGGCCCCCTCAGACTGGTGTAGGGGCACTACAGAACCAATATCATCAGCGTCCTCATGCTCTTCAGTATTTTCTAAAACAGAGCAGTCGCGCTTTCGCTGATAAGTGGGCATTTTGGCTAAAATGTTTTTGATAGAATTATCCATTACAGCCGTTAATTGTTGCATAGTAAGGAGTATTGGCGCACTAGATGTACTAGGGGCCTCCTGTGTGGGCAAGACTGGTGTAGACGAAGGAGGGGATGATGCAGTACCATGCTTACTCCCCTCACTTGAGGAATCATCTTGGGCATCATTTTCTCTAAATTTTGTGTCACATAAATCACATCTATTTAAATGAGAAGGAACCTTGGCTTCCCCACATACAGAACACAGTCTATCTGGTAATTCAGACATGTTAAACAGGCATAAACTTGATAACAAAGTACAAAAAACGTTTTAAAATAAAATCGTTACTGTCACTTTAAATTTTAAACTGAACACACTTTATTACTGCATATGTGAAAAAGTATGAAGGAATTGTTCAAAATTCACCAAAATTTCACCACAGTGTCTTAAAGCCTTAAAAGTATTGCACACCAAATTTGGAAGCTTTAACCCTTAAAATAACGGAACCGGAGCCGTTTTTATATTTAACCCCTTTACAGTCCCTGGTATCTGCTTTGCTGAGACCCAACCAAGCCCAAAGGGGAATACGATACCAAATGACGCCTTCAGAAAGTCTTTTCTATGTATCAGAGCTCCTCACACATGCATCTGCATGTCATGCTTCCCAAAAACAAGTGCGCAATAGAGGCGCGAAAATGAGACTCTGCCTATGATTAGGGAAAGCCCCTAGAGAATAAGGTGTCCAATACAGTGCCTGCCGGTTATTTTACATAGTTCCCAAGATTAAAATAATTCCTCAAGGCTATGGAGTATAAAATATGCTTATATATAAATCGTTTTAGCCCAGAAAATGTCTACAGTCTTAAAAGCCCTTGTGAAGCCCTTTTTTTTCTTCATGTAATAAAAATGGCTTACCGGATCCCATAGGGAAAATGACAGCTTCCAGCATTACATCGTCTTGTTAGAAATGTGTCATACCTCAAGCAGCAAAAGTCTGCTCCCTGTTTCCCCCAACTGAAGTTAATTCCTCTCAACAGTCCTGTGTGGAAACAGCCATCGATTTTAGTAACGGTTGCTAAAATCATTTTCCTCTTACAAACAGAAATCTTCATCTCTTTTCTGTTTCAGAGTAAATAGTACATACCAGCACTATTTTAAAATAACAAACTCTTGATTGAATAATAAAAACTACAGTTAAACACTAAAAAACTCTAAGCCATCTCCGTGGAGATGTTGCCTGTACAACGGCAAAGAGAATGACTGGGGAAGGCGGAGCCTAGGAGGGATCATGTGACCAGCTTTGCTGGGCTCTTTGCCATTTCCTGTTGGGGAGGAGAATATCCCACAAGTAAGGATGACGCCGTGGACCGGACACACCTATGTTGGAGAAATCAAATGCTTTTTCTAAATCATGAAAGAAAAAAATGTGAGTTTTGTGTCCCTTTAACCTGTGTTTCTCAACCGTGATCCTCAAGTACCCCTTTAACAGTCCTGGTTTTCATTATAGCTGAACTAGAGCACAGGTGAAATAATCAGCTGATGAGTAAGAGCAGGTTGGTTACCATGGTTACTGATGAGCTGATTATTTCACCTGTGCTCTAGCTATAATGAAAACCTGGCCTCTTGGGGGTACAGAAACACTGCAATAATTAACCTTAAAGAGTATTTATTATAGGAGTAAATGTGTATGCTTGTTTTTTGTGTGTAATGTTATTTGGGTATAACAAGTTTGTAAAACTTTTCCTGAAATCATTGTTTCAAAATTCCCTGAAATTTTCATGGTAGAAGTAGCTTTCATATAGGCAGTGCCACCTTGTTTTTGGGAAAGTCAACAACAACAAACACAGAAAGATCGATAGATGTATATATGAAAATTGATTCCATTTGCTTATTTTTTTCTACATATATTATTATTATCCTTTTTATTGTTATAATTAACCTTATCATCATCAAAAAATAAAGTTTTCATCATTATTATTATTATAGAATAAAGCTTAAAATGTATAGTTCACATTTGGTGAAAAGCATTCGCAGACCAACTTAGTGACCCAGTTATAGAGGACCAGATATTTTTCTATACAAAAGATGCACCCACACACCATAGTATTCATACTGAGTTACAGTATTGTAATGAAAAATAACATAGCAAAACATAATCCCTCAAGGGTGAATCAACTGAGAATATTTCTGGACGTTGTTAAAAGGACAGTCTAGTTAAAATAAAACTTTTATGATTCAGATAGGGCATGCGATTTTAAACAACTTTCCAATTCAATTGTATCGCCAAACTTGCTTTGTTCTCTTGGTATTCTTAGTTGAAAGCTAAATCTAGGTAGGCTCATATGCTAATTTCTAAGCCCTTGACGGCCGCTACTTATCTCAATGCATTTGACAGTTTTTCACAGCCAGAGGGCGTTAGTTCATGTGTGCCATATAGATAACATTGTGAATAGGCCCGTGGAGTTACTTATGAGAGGGCATTGATTGGCTAAGATGCAAGTCTGTCAAAAGAACTGAAATAAGGGGCAGTCTGCAGAGGCTTAGATACAAGGTAATCACGGAGGTTAACAGTGTATCAATATAATCGTGTTGGTTATGCAAAACTGGGTAATGTGTAATATCTATCTTTTTAAACAATAACAATTCTGGAGTAGACTGTCCCATTAAGATCAGGGGTTAAGTCCAGCGGGAATACATGGGAACGGAGTTCTTGCACTATTTTTGCAGGAGGAACTAAGTTCCCCCTGGACAGAGAACAGAAAAACTTCAGTAAACACTGCTTCTGCTAGTGGAAGGAGCTGGAGCACAGTCTGGTTAGAGGGATAGTAAGATCCTCTAGTAATGGGCAGTAACACTTACTACAATACACTAAATGCAAGCCTATTAGTGGTCCTGCTGTGTGATCGCCCTGCACTGTGTCGAACACATGGTGCTTACATTTCTGTGTGGCTTGCTCTGGGGTTATTTAGCTCCCCTCAGCAGCAATAGGACTATTGCACCTTAAGTGGGTGTGACTCTGTGACAGAGGAGTCGTCTGGAGTTGCTGTCAACACGGCCTGCCCTGGAAAGGAAGAAGGGCGGAGAAAGGAGGGTGTGAGGAACTGAAACTAAGCAGGCTATGCACCATGTGAGTTAAAAACAAAGTATGGACACCCTGGATTTTGACATTAAACAATAAGTATTCATGTTTGTCTAGTTTAGTTAGTTTAAAATGTTTTTTAAAAAAGTTCAGTGTTTAAAAAAAATCCTTTTTAAGCAGGGAAGAGTAACGTCCCTCCAGCTTCCTGCTTTCTCTGTGATTGGAATTCCTTTTAGTCCTTCCAGCGATAGCTCACAAAGGAAAGCCCTTGATATTAAAGGTGTTTGTGAAACATCTTGTATTAGGATAAACCCAATTACCCTATTTTATACACCAATAGTATGTGCAGTCTCTCTTTCTATGTTGGTGTCAGTATGTCTATAAATTTATATTCAGCAGATTATCTGCAGAATGCTGACCTGTGCAAGATAATGTATTTGCTGCAGCTTCAACTTAACCAGTTTCATCCCAAAGTGCAAGGTGACCTGTTTTGCTTTCAATGTTACTTTGCCCTCATGCCTCCTCTGCCAGTCTTACTTGCTTCACATTTACTTGGTGTAAGTGTTAATGGTAAAATAAAATGACACTCAGACACCTTGTGACCATAATTTTACTTTAAATCACATTATCAATGTTATTTACTGTAGAGTGAGTGCAAACACAAACCTTATCAAGATCATGATATCAGATTACATTACAGAGCCTTCCACATCCTGAGAGAAAGGAAGTAACATTTCCTAAAAGTTCACAAAAAGACTTGTAGCTTTTGGATTATTTAACATCATCTATATACAAATGCCCCTTCATGTGTTCTAAAAAGTGTGTGTTTGGCTTCTTAGTATTCAGTATCAGTTGAATTCTAAGTTACAAATACAATTTTCACCCCTGACATGTAAAAATGTAACCATGGGTGTATATCCTCAGACCCAAAGGCAACCATTCAGTCCTTTATTGATTTTAATTTGCTTCAATTAACCAGAGTGTACAGATTATATACATATAAATACAGTGTGTGTGTATATAAAACAATATTAATTGTGAGGAGGTGGAAGTCTTGGTGAGTTCCCACACTTTTTTGTAGAACTTGACCCCTGACTAAGATACAGTGCTTCATCACACAACATGCATCAGTGGTAAATATATGTATGTTTTATGCTTCTCTAATAAGAAGAGACAGTGGTCAGGTGATTTCCAGTGTGTTGAGAGACTGCTGCTATGCAAGCCAGGAGGAGGTGAGTCAACAGTGACTCATAATCTGGCTACTTGCAGTCTCCTACAAGCTCTTGCTGGGTATTGGCACATTTTAAAGTGGGCACTGTAACTACATTTATATCATGAATCTTTGTGCTTACAGCAGCAATAAACAGATCCAATCATATTTTATTCGCAGTTTGGTTAATGTTGAATAGTAAAGGTAGAATACAACAGTTTGTAGCATCTGACAGACTCTGCTTTCAACACATATCTCTGAATTCCATTGTGCTTGCTTTTAGAGACATTAAAGGGACACTGAACCCAAATTTTTTCTTTCGTGATTCAGATAGAGCATGCAATTTTAAGCCACTTTCTAACTTACTCCTGTTATCAAATTTTCTTCGTTCTCTTGGTACCTTTATTTGAAAAAGAAGGCATCTAAGCTAAGGAGCCAGCACATTTTTGGTTCAGTACACTGGGCAGCACTTGTTTATTGGTGGGTGAATTTATCCACCAATCAGCAAGAACAACCCAGGTTGGTCACCAAAAATGGGCCAACATCTAAACTTATATTCTTGCATTTCAATTAAAGATACCAAGAGAATGAAGAAAATGTGATAATAGGAGTAAATTATAAAGTTGCTTAAAATTGTATGCTCTATATGAATTACAAAATAAAAAATTGGGGTTCAGTGTCCATTTAAACTAAATTCATGATCAAGTAAACATATTAAATTAACAAAAATTGTTTCACTATGGCAGATTCTTAGTGATTAATTGGTCACTAGCAGATAAAGACAACTCACTAAGCTCTATTGGTGGACAGTGTATAGGGACACAACTTAAAAGGGACATGAAATCCAAATATTTTCTTTTATGATTTAGGTAAAACATACCATTTTAAACAACTATATTTTCAAATTTGATTATTCTCTTAATACCATTTGTTGAAGGAACAGCAATGCACTACTGGTTTGTAACTGAACACAATCGGTATATATATGCAGCCACCAATCAGCAGCTAGAACATAGGTTCCTTGCTGCTCCTGAACTTTCCTAGATAAACCTTTCAGCAAAGGATAACAAGAGAAGGAAGCAAATTAAATAATAGAAGTAAATGGAAAGTTGTTTAAAATGGTATGCTCAGTCTAAATCATGAATGTCTAATTGTGACTTTACTGTCCCTTAACAACAATTGAAGAATATGGACATCCACTAAACCTTATACAAATATAATTGTGCGCGTATAAGTTACGGGTAAAGTCAGACATCCAGGTAATCCTAGGATTACCCAGGTAAAACTGACATTACCCCAGCGGCTGTGGATAAAGACTGATGTAAGATCATACATTGGGCTTTACCCGGGAAATCTCTGTCTGGGGGATTAAAGGGGGCGCTCCGCCGATTGTCTGGAATCCACCCTAAGTGAACCTTGGGGAATGAGGTTTACATGGGGGGACTTTGCCCCCCTTGAACCCCCCAGACGGAGGCAAAAAAAGATAGTGAAGATGGGAAATTACAGTGCATCGTATATATCTTTGATGCAGTGATTTGCAAGAACTATTGTCTTTAAAGGATGAAAATAGTGCTGTGATTAGCTTTATCCAGAAGAGTTTGGGTAATCCTAGGATTAACCGGGTAAAGCCCAATGTAAGATCTTACAATCGGGCTTTACCCACAGCTGCTGGGTAATGTCAGTTTTACCCGGGTAATCATAGGATACCCGATATCTGACTTTACCCGTAACATATATATTTAAAAACAAGAAATAATAACCCATTATTTAACTCCAAAAAATAAAGACTCTAGATTGTATCCTATAAAATACAAATACTCTATACCCCTTTCATCCCTGCTTTTGACCAAATACACTGAAATTAAACACCTTTGCTCCTTCTATGCAGCCTTGGAGAAATATACAGTAGGTTAATTTTCCCTATATTGTATAACAAAACACCTAGTGTAGAAATTATATTCTAGGTATTTTTATTTAAAAGATACTAATAACCTGTGTTACAGGGATGTATACATAGCAACAAAGGGACACCAGATTCATTTACTGCATATAAATTTAGCCAATGAGAAAGCCACCTGGGTACAATACAACCCATAGCATTAGGTCTCATTAAAATAAAAACGTGTGATAGGAGTTTACAATCAGGAGGGAAAGAAGGAATCCATTTCTCTCTTGCTGGCAAGCACCACGGGTCCACTAAAACCAAATCATTTCATCGGCCTACATTCCAATAGTTTTATTATCAAGTTAATTAATAGACTCCTGTGCTAATATCTAAACGCTAAGCAATTAATGGCACTGAACTATAAATGGCCCTGTCTTGCTCTCACAGCAAAATCTTAGCAAGCAAATGCAATTCTATCACTTCAGTGATTTAACATTAGCTTTGTGAGGTTAATATTCCTCGGAAAATGCGGAGAGTGGCGCTGTTTTAATTAACCTTCTGCAAGTTAAATAGTGAGGAGCAGTTAAAAAACAAAAAGAAAAAAAAACTGACTAAAGACAGGTACCTGACCAATATTTTTTTCCTGTTTTATGTATTTATATTTGTAATTTAAAAACTTCCCAGATGAGATTATGTCTGATGTATATATTTAATAAGCAGAAATATAATTCAGAGAGATTTATATGCAAGTAGCATTCAAAAGCAAACGATCAATATGTTCATAATTACTGTTTTTATAATTTCATAGCAGAACTGTGGGAAAAAAATTCTAAGCTAAGAGCTTTCTGTCAGAGAGAGAGAAAAAAAACCCAAATCCTATGTTATTCTCTGGAAATAATTAACTAAAGTGAACAATAAAATATTAACTGAGAGAATGTTCTCAGACTATTCAAAAAGGCCATTACTGTTTCAGTAATGCTTTTAACAGTGTATAGGGCACATGGAACATAATTTCATATGTCCTGTGCGCCCACATTCAAACAGAGTGCCTTCTAAAAGAGCCAGTGGTTGGCGTGCATCATGTGACCAACGAGTAAATCACCAGCACAGACATAGGCTTCATGTGTAATAAAAGTTATAACTGAAACATTGATAGCTTTTTCTAGAAACAGGTTTACTAATACAAGCATCTTACAAAATTGTTTCTATTAAAAATTGAAACATCCTTTTGTGTATTACATATTTTAAAACATTATGAACACAAATACATAAAAAATGGTTATGTCTGATAAATATTGTTTATAAAAAGGGGGAGCTTCTTTTAATTCATAACATCAGCATTACTAAATAAAATATAAACACACCGGAAGAGTCCTTTGTGATTGTGCGTGCATGCGCAGCTGAATGAGGACTTCCATGTTAATTTGTTCCTGTATGCTCTATAAATTAAAAGGTAATAGATAAGCACAGCATTCCCGCAAAGCATTTTGTCAAATTGATTGACAGATGAGTGCTCAAAAGATAAACATTTTAAAAAATACAGAAATATAACAAATTTGATTATGTAAACCCACCCTCATTTTGCAAAGTCTATCCAATGCCGTGGGGCAGTTGCGTGAAGTTGGCCTTCACTTTAATGATTCAGATAGAACACAGTTTTAAACAAATTTCCATTTTACTTCTGTTATCAAATTTGCTTCATTCTTTGATATCCTTTGTTGAAGGAGCAGCACTGCACTATTGGGAGCAGCTGAACACATCACGCGAGCCAATGACAGAGGCATATACGTATAGCCACCAATCAAAAGTTAGCTTCCAGTAGTGCATTGCTGCTCCTGAGCCTACCTACAGTATGTATACTTTTCAACAATAGATAGCAAAAGGACAAAGGAAAGCAGAATGTATGCTTACCTGATAAATTACTTTCTCTTGTGGTGTATCCAGTCCACGGATTCATCCTTTACTTGTGGGACACTCTCATTCCCCGCAGGAAGCGGCAAAGAGAGCACACAGCAGAGCTGTCCATATGGCTCCCCCTCTAGCTCCACCCCCCAGTCATTCGACCAAAGGTTAGGAAGAAAAAGGAGAAACCATAGGGTGCAGTGGTGACTGTAGTTTAAACAAAAAAATTTTTTACCTGACTTAAATGCCAGGGCGGGCCGTGGACTGGATACACCACAAGAGAAAGTAATTTATCAGGTAAGCATAAATTCTGTTTTCTCTTGCAAGGTGTCCACGGATTCATCCTTTACTTGTGGGATACCAATACCAAAGCTTTAGGACACGGATGAAGGGAGGGAACAAGACAGGTACCTTAAACGGAAGGCACCACTGCTTGCAAAACCTCTCTCCCAAAAATAGCCTCCGAAGAAGCAAAAGTATTGAATTTGTAAAATTTGGCAAAAGTATGCAGTGAAGACCAAGTGCCTTACAAATCTGTTCAACAGAAGCCTCATTTTTGAAAGCCCATGTGGAAGCCACTGCTCTGGTAGAATGAGCAGTAATTCTTTCATGAGGCTGCTGGCCAGCAGTCTCATAGGCCAAACGGATGATGCTATTCAGCCAAAATGAGAGGTAGCAGTCGCTTCCGTAGAGAGACCCTAGTGCTTAGAGCCGGCAAAGAGAATGACTGGGGGGTGGAGCTGGAGGGGGAGCTGTATGGACAGCTCTGCTGTGTGCTCTCTTTGCCGCTTCCTGTGGGGAATGAGAGAGTGTCCCACAAGTAAAGGATGAATCTGTGGACTGGATACACCTTGCAAGAGAAATTATATAATAGAAGTAAATTGAAAAGTTGTTAATAATTGCATGCCCCTTTAATATCATTTTGGTTGATGCCCAAATTTTCTTTTTTCTTATACATTCAGAATGGTGTGTAAATTAATTGTATGTGGAGCTAGAATTCATTTTGTACCGGGGAAACTGGTAAATACATTTTCTGCGTGGGGAAATAATGAAGGTTTTGGTGGGAAGCAGATAACGTCATACTCTCTGGGGGTGGCAGATAAATTGTGGGTGGTAGGGAAGATAATTGCAGCAGAAGGAAGATGCCAATCACACAATATCTCACAGATGTAGTTTACTGTAGTAAGAACTTCACTTTAAAAGAAAAGTAAATGCTCTAAATTTGATTTTTTTTTTATTCAAGTACTACTGCTTCTTGCAAACTGTATGTTTTGCAATGGCAAAGGTAAGAAAGTTTCAGTCTGGAGCCGCAAGACATAGCTGGTGATTGGTGGCTGCCTACATATGTTGCTCCTAATTGGCTGACCTGCATTGTCCTGTTCACAACATGCAATGACTTGTGGTTCCCAAGCAGGCTTTCAGATATTATTTAAAGGGACAGTCTACATAGATATACATAGATAATCCCTTTATTACCCATTTCTCAGTTTTGCACAATCAACACAGTTATATTAATACACTTTTTACCTCTGTGGTTACTTTGTAAGCCTTTGCAGACTGCCCCTTATCTCAGTTCTTTTGATAGACTTGCATTTTAGTTAATCAGTGCTGACTTCTAAGTAACCCCAGGGCATGAGCACAATGTTATCTATATGGCACACACAAACTAACGCCCTCTAGCTGTGAAAACATGTCAAAATACATTCAGATAATAAGCGGCCTTCAAGGGCTAAGAAATATGCATATTAGCTTACCTAGGTTTAGCTTTTAACTAAGAATACCAAAAGATCAAAGCAAAATTAATAATAAAAGTAAATTGGAAAGTTGTTTAAAATTGCATTCCCTATCTGAATCATGAAAGTTTATTATTTTTGACTAGACTGTCTCTTTAACCCTTTTGCAGGATGTTAAACCCTCAGTTTACAAGTGTTACTAGTAAAAAAAAAAAAAAACATTATACACTAGATTTTTCTTTCCATAAATGTTTTATAGATGATCCATTTATATAGTCTATACAGTTTTTTTTTTTTAATATAGTTTTGCTTATTTTTAAATACCTTCTAAGCAAACCCCAACGTTTTAGGAGAATACTGATGTATACCTACTCCAGCTTGCTCCTGTTTGTGTAAAGGGTCTTTTCATAATGCGTAATCTGCTGGCGCTTTATAAATACCTGATAATAATAATAATATGCAGAGGAAGGGGGAGTGTCTGTTATTTTTGCTATAGAACCACTTTCAGTGGGTATTCCAGCAACATTTTTAACAGAGCTAAACTGGGAGCTTCTAAGTAAGTTTTGAAACGGATAATTATCTGTGCATATTATTCTTTATAGTAGTGTCTATCACATGCAGTTAAATGAAAATTGGTGTATACTGTCCCTTATAACAAATTTGTTTTTTGTTTTTTATTTTTTTATAATTACAGTTTGTTGCAAGTATGTTTAGGGATTATAAAACCAATATATTTTATATGTACTATTCAGTTTTGCATTCCCCATTAAACTATTTATGTGACTTAAAGGACCACGTAACTATCAATAAATGCATAAATAGATCATGCAAAAGCATTTAGTTTGATTTTCACACGAGTATCAGATTTTTTTCTGCCAAATTTTAGTTAGTATTATTTTCTTTACCACTGCATCATGTGACATCCATCAGCCAATCACAAAATGCATTAGTATATGCTGTTTATCTTGCACATGCTCAGTAGGAGCGCGTGCCTAAGAAAGTGTGTATATAAAGAGATTGTGCATATTTAGATAATTGAAGTGAATTGGAAAGCTGTTTAAAATGTGTGCTCTATCTGAATTAAGAAACTTACATTTTGACTTTAGTGGTCTTTTAAAAGCTGGCACAAGACCCATGGCAAACTAGTTAGAAGAGTATGCCAGACATTAGCAATTTACTATAAAATCTTATAATCCATTCATCGTTTGAAACATTGAACTGAAATGAAAACATTAGTGCTTATGAACTGTTACAGTTTTATTGCTAAACATTTTTTTTTTAATAATGAGGCACAGATGCAGAACTTGCAAGAGATTGGTTATAAAAACTATTGCATATTTACTCTAATAAATTAAAACAGGACTATGAACTACACCAATCAGTGTTCTCAAAAGTGAACGCTGCCAGACAGGTGTCATTATGAAGTAGCCATGTGGGGGCAGTGACTTTTTTACATTTTCTTCTCTTGATAAATGTTACTTAATCTATCTGAACCACAAAATGTAACATAAATTGATTCAATGATAATTTGTGCAATAAACACTGACTTAAGATATTTGCAAATTTTAACTTAATATTGGATTAAAGGGACATAAAACCCCAAATTTGTCTGCCTTGATTCAGATAGAACATACAATTTTAAGCAACTTTCTAATTTACATCTGTTATCACATTTTCTTTGTTTTCTTGTTATCCTTTGTTGAAAAGCAGGAAGATAAATTCAGGAGTGTGCACGTTTCTGCAGAACTATATGGCAGTAGTTTTGTAACAATGTTATACATCAGCAAGAGCACTAGATGGCAGCACTATTTCCTGTCATGTAGAGCTTCAGACGTGCAGGGTACATATCTAGATATCTCTTCAACAAAAAAATTAACATGAGACTGAAGCATATATGATAATAGAAGTAGACTGTAAACTTATTTAAAATTATATTCTCTATCTGAATCCCAAAATAAATATTTTTGGTTTCATGTCCCTTTAAATTTTAGCTGGTTGGTCTGTAAAATTAGCCAGGTGGTGTGTCCATTAAAGGACCAGTAAACACAGTAGATTTGCATAATCAACAAATGCAAGATAACAAGACAATGCTATAGCATTTACTCTGAATTTCAAATGAGTAGTAGATTTTTTTCTAACAAATTTCAAAGTTAGGTCTATTTCCACTCCCCCTGTACCATGTGATAGCAATCAGCCAATCACAAATGCATATACGTATAGTCTGAGTTCTTGCACATGCTCAGTAGGAGCTAATGACTCAAAAAGTGTAAATATAAAAGACTGTGCACATTTTTTTTAATGGAAGTAAATTGGAAAGTTGTTTAAAATTACATGCTGTATCTGAATCATGAAAATTTAATAAAATCTGCGTGTCCCTTTAAAAAGGTCCTGGGAGAAAACTGCCAATGATGCTGTTATTGGTAGAGCATGAGTAGCTAACATTGAGAATATTTTTTTTATTTGACATGTTTCAAGCCTCTTGCTTTGTGTTCTGGATCTTAGAAAGTGGCATTAACTCTTCTATAAAATAAAAAAAGCTCAATGCCTTTAAGTCTGAGATATGACCAAAAAAACAAATTAAACCGTTCCCAGCTTCTCAGCAATAGGAGAATATCTTGGTTGACCTCATATCCTGTACCAACCAGCTGAGGTCCTACAAGGTTATACTGAGAGTGAAAACCTATAGTAGAGAAGGTTGGTTGTGACATTATACATCCACCTGAAACTGCTCAATTTAAAAAAAGTGTCAAAATTTGAGGAATAGAAAATCTCTTATAATGAAATAGTTTTTTCTTTCTTTCTAGAAGAAGATTTTATATATATATATATATATATATATATATATACATACATACACACACACACACACATACATCCCAAATAGCAGGATATATGAAGGACAGACTATTTTTGTTGGCCGGACCTGTGTTTTCATGTTATATTGGCACACCACTCAGCTACAATTGAAGCCAATGTTAAAAAGCTAAATTTAACTTACATTAAGGGCCAGATTAGAAGTGGAGCGCTAAAAATCGCTTTCTTGAAAGGGATATTTGCGCTCCACTGATTAATACCAGCTCACGCTAATGTGTGCTGGTATTGCAAATTGACAGCAATGCGAACACAAGGGAGCCAATGGGAGCCTCGTTCTGATGCCGTCATACACGGCACAGAACCAAAGTGCAACGAAGGGGGTAAGTCGTGCAGAGATGGCAGCAAAATGTAAATATAAATGTATATACTTATATATTTATGTGTTAATATGTGTATATGCAGATATTAACACGTAAATATATATGTATATAATCATATACATATATATTTACTGGGAACACACAGTTTCTATAGACCATAATGTAGAGGCAATTTTTAGTGCCTTTTTTTTTTCTTACACCACACAACTGGCCAACTTTACCCCCAAAATACTTAATAATTAATAAGAGAGAAAGAACAGAAGCATTAATTTGGCACACTTGGCTGGATAATCATCTCATTCATATATGGTGGGTAATGGCAGTGTGTGTAGTGTGGATTTAATTAAAACTTAACATTTATTATATACAAAGAATAAACTATTTCTAGTGTTGTGGACCATGCCACTGGGAATACACTTTTCATATGTAGCTCAAAAAACTTTCAATAGTACTATCAATGAAAAAAAGAAAAAAAACACAAAATATTTGTAGTATAAAAGAAATAGCACTGTATGCTCTCTGGGTTGGAGAAGGTCTCCTTAGTACCACAATATAAATAGAGTAGGAGGAATTAATAAATTATGAATATAGTTGCTATAAACATGAACCGTAGCTGAATGCAGGGGTAAAATGTGGAAAACGCTATTATTATAACCAGCTCATCTATTGCCTAAGATAAGTAATCCTAAATTATCTGTTTCCACAGTCCCCTCTTATCCACTCGGTTGCACTAATAAACCTAAGTCCTTTGAAAAAGCTGATGCGAAACGCGCGTTAGGCCGTTTGCACTGAATCTCTCTGTTGATAATATGGTTTAACTATAGTTTAAGGGGGATAATTTATAATTATAAGTTAATTTTGGCTATATTGTTGGTCCACCTTTTGGACACCTACTTAGGTTTATTAGTGCAACCGAGTGGATAACAGGGGACTGTGGAAACAGATAATTTAGGATTACTTATCTTAGGCAATAGATGAGCTGATTATAATAATAGCGTTTTCCACATTTTACCCCTGCACTCAGCTACGGTTCATGTTTATAGCAACTATATTCATAATTTATTAATTCCTCCTACTCTATTTATATTGTGGTACTAAAGAGACCTTCTCCAACCTATTTTTTTATTTATTTTTTCATTGATAGTACTATTGAAAGTTTTTTGAGCTACATATGAAAAGTGTATTCCCAGTGGCATGGTCCACAACACTAGAAATATTTTATTCTTTGTATATAATAAATGTTAAGTTTTAATTAAATCCACACTACACACACTGCCATTACCCACCATATATGAATGAGATGATTATCCACCCAAGTGTGCCAAATTAATGCTTCTGTTCTTTCTCTCTTATTAATTATTAACTATTTCATGGCATTAGGCACTACCTTGTCCTTTACTCAGGTATAATAGGATTTAGGTCTGAGGATTTTTTATCTCCAGTTCCTTCCCACCTCTCCCTTTAGGTTAAAAGGGAAATAATCTATACCCCCAAAATACTGCCTAGTGCATTTATTTTATTAAAAAAATAAAAATGCTACACTTTTTATTTTTTTTAAAGAGTTAGAACTCTTCATTTTTACAGAAATAAATAGTACACAATCAGAAAGTTCAACTCATACACTTTTAAAAACACTTACATGCTCTTAGAAACGAAGCTTGCATAATTATAACATTTATATTCTAATTTCTGTATAACACGGCTCCTGAGACCAACCCTTATAGAAGGCTGGATTCGCTGTTCTTACATAGAAATCTTTTAGCCAATCCTTCGACAGAGACAATGCATGTATTTGAATGCTAATGAAGCAGTGTTCACATGCGCATTCTTAATTATGGGCATTTGGATGCGCAATGGAGAAGTAACTAACAGCACTCTATGTTTGATTACGCACCCGGCGAAGGATTGATGACGCAGCAGCTGACAGTGGAGGAAAGGAGTGAGCTATGCGCATGCGTTGGCTAAACCGGTTGCTAATGCGCATGCAGGATGCCATTACTGTTTGTCAACATAATTAGAATAAAGATGGGTTTGGCAGAATCGATTATTTCAGCAGCAATTTACAGGTAAACTGTAAAGATTAGAATAGATGTTATTTGCTTATTTGAAAAACGTTATATAATGTTTTAAATGCAAAGTTTTATGCGGGGTTTACTATCCCTTTAATAAAATACACTACACTGTATTTTAGGGACATTTTGGGAATATATATAAAATTATTAAGAAACTTAGAAAGGAAGAAGATTGTAGAGACCAAATAAGTAACTACACAAAAGACAGGGATTTCAGCATTTTCGTTTTAATTGGTTACAATAACCTTGACATAAATCCCTATCAGGGAAAATACAAGACGGTGCAGCATAGCTCCCGCAAGCCTATACCAGATAGAAACCCTGATACTGGCTTTTTTCTGGGAACCACATATAAAAGATGCACAGAAGAAACCCCTTGACGCAGTGGTCACGTGGGGGTGAAACGCGCGTCGGCAGTGACGTGCTCGGAGCGGGCCGCTCAGCCCGGGAACAAACTAAGTTTGCAACAAGATGCAAACATTTGGTAACTAAACCTAACAGCTTACAAGCATAACCAAGCAGTTTGGATACAGATTTGCTGCTCTCTTGCTCAAGAAGAGGACCTTAAAAATTATCAGGTCTACATCGCAATAGAGGGAAGGAATTTAACCCCTCTGAGAGAGTAACTTACATTGGTGCTTGGTGTATCAGGCTTAAGCGATATTTGTACTCTGGACAGTGTGCATAATCATACTACAAGTTCGGAGGATACACATCTCATTGCTTGACATATGGTTTAATATGTGATTTATGGTTAATGATACATGTACATATTATTCGCCTTTATGTTTCCTCGCTACATTTTTGACACTTGAATGTTTTTGTCAAAATTATTTGGTAAGATAGTGACCTAGAAATTAGGAAGACCAGGCATAGATACTAAATGGTAATTTTTCATGACACCATATCCTTCCTAAATGTTAGGGGTGCCCTCTGAAATAGGTGTTGCTTGGCTTCCTACTAGGTTTCTACAGCCTGCTTTCAGTCATATTTTACCTATGCATTTAACACTCTATGCATATATGTTCACATTTCAACTTTGAACTAATTCATTACAGCTGTGTTTACTTTCTAACAAACATAGATCCTCATTGATTAACAAGTTGGCCGATTAGTGCAGGGCTGCACTGCCATACTCTGTTAGAGGTGTTGTTTGTGGATTTAAGTATTTTTGACTGAATGTGTGAATGTTGTGAACTTGATGTCCTAGGTCTGTGTGACCCTTGTTCTCTGTGCATCTTTTATATGTGGTTCCCAGAAAAAAAGCCAGTATCAGGGTTTCTATCTGGTATAGGCTTGCGGGAGCTATGCTGCACCGTCTTGTATTTTCCCCGATAGGGATTTATGTCAAGGTTATTGTAACCAATTAAAACGAAAATGCTGAAATCCCTGTCTTTTGTGTAGTTACTTATTTGGTCTCTACAATCTTCTTCCTTTCTAAGTTTTTTAATATGTAATTTAAGGGTTTGCATTTTCAATCCTTAAAAAACAGGTTAAACTGTGCCTAAATTGGGGGCCCAGGACTTTTTCTATATATAGATACAGCCTACTCCCCTTACTATGTTTTTCTAAAAATATATAAAATTAACCAGGGACAGTCTACTCCAGAATTGTTTTGTTTAAAAAGAAAGATAAATTCCTTTATTACCCATTCCCCTGTTTTGCATAACCAACACGGTTATATTAATATACTTTTTACCTCTGTGATTACCTTGTAGCTAAGCTTTTTGCAGACTGCCCCTTATCTCAGTTCTTTTGACAGACTTGCATTTAGCCAATTAGTGCCCTCTCACTTGTAAATCCACGGGCGTGGTTACAGTGTTATCTGCATGGCACACATGAACATACGCCCTCTAGCTGTGAAAAACTGCCAAATACATTGAAATAAGGGGCAGCCTTCAAGGGTTTAAAAATTAGCATATGAGCCTACCTAGGTTTAGCTTTCAACATAGAATACCAAAAGAACAAAGCAAATTTGATGATAAAAGTAAATTGGAAAGTTGTTTAAAATTGCATTTCCTAATTGTGACTAGAATGTCCCTTTAATTTTGGCTTTCCTATCTCTTTAAGTGAATTATTTAGATCAAAAGAGGTATGACTATATAAAAAAAAAAGGATTAGATTTCACTTGTTGCATTGATCATTCAACTATGGGAAAAGTGATAAATTCTAAAAGATGAGCAAGTCAAAAGTGTTATGGCAAATTAAACTTTTACTTGTGCTGATCAGTGAACTGCTAGATGTGAAACTCTGAAAGACTTGATCTCACAGTATGTTTGTTGTTCTGGCAACTTGTATAGGTCTAACATAGGCCAAAAAATGACACCAGACACCTTAGGAGACAAGTCAGACTAGCTATTTATCCACCGTATAACAAAAGGTAACTTCAGCACACTTGGAGTATTGCAATTATAGGCATCAGTCAAAGAGAATCGTTACCAATCAGCCCTGCCAAGAATAGTGGCACTTTGAAATTGTGTACTACTTCTTGTGTTTTAAACCCTAATGAAGAAGTTTAGGTGGGAAATACTCTCTAATCCCTAGGGTGCCTATCCTTAACACGTACAGCAGAGCTCTTATTCTTGTGCTACTGGAGACCAGTGGCATGAAAGACTGGCGTTGTCTCAACAGAAGCTTCTTAAAGGGACATGAAACCCAAAAATTGTCTCTCATGGTTTAGGTAGAACATACAATTTTAAACGACTTTCCAGTTTACTTCTATTATGAAATTAGCTTCATTCTCTTGGTATCATTTGTTGAAGGAGCAGCAATGCACTACTGGTTTCTAGCCAAACACATGGGTGAGCCAATGACAATCAGTATATATATGCAGCCACCAATCAGCAGATAGATGCTGTTTAAATCATGAATGTCTAATTATTACTTTACTTTCCCTTTAATGTGTGGGTAAATTAAAAAAAAGTTTAACCTGGAGCAGAATAAGTTGTTATATATAACAACCTAAAAAAAATTAGCCAACACACTTCATTTCTTTCTACAAAGGAAATAAAAAGAAGTGACAACGGAGTGCCTCACAATCTCACTTTATGAATTCAAACCTGTTATTTAAAGGGACACTCAAATCAAAATTAAACTTTCATGATTCAGAAAGAGCACAAAATTTTAGGAATTTTTCAAATTTATTTCCAGTATCAAATTTTGCACAATCTTTTTATATGCACATTTTATGAGGTACCAGCTCTACCTAGCATGTGCACAAATTAACATGGTACATGTATACTAGTCTATGATTGGCTGATGTCTGTCACATGGTACAGGGGCTGGCCAATAGGGGCAAAAAAAAAAACATTGCCAGAAAAAATATATACTGCTTTTGTAAAATTCACTGTGTCTTTTTATTATGCACTTATTAATTATGCAATTCTACTGTATTTAGTGGTCCTTTAAACTATAGTTTACATGCCATAGTAGAGCTTCATTTTACCACCTAGTGGTAATAAAAAATATTAATGAAAACTTACTCTGCTATGTTGAGCCTTTTTATGAAATCTAGTAAGGATGGATATAAAGAGAGTAGTAACACTTTATGTTCACAGCTAAAGATAAATTCTTTCTATTCTTGCAATTGTTATAGCATTTAGAATATATCCCTTGACAACATTCATAGTAATATAGTGGATGAGATTGAAAGAAGACAGAAGTCCATTAAATTCAATATACACAAATCCTACCTGATTTACAATAAAGCGGTCAATTAAATTGGTATTAATATAATTAGAAGCCAGCCCATTTAACACAAGCAACCATACCTCTGAGTTCTGTTTTTAGCCAGAGATGTATCTAAGCTATTTTTTTAAATTTATCTAAGGTAATGACATTCACTACCTCCTTAAGAAGATGTTCCACAATTTTATTGCTCTTATAGTGAAACAAACATTTACTTTGGTGAAGGTTAAATCTCCTTTCCTCTAGCCTTAAATTGTGACCTCTTGTCACAAGCAATTGCCTTGGAATAAACAGAACTTCTCCAATTTTGTAGATAGGCCTTGAATATATTTGTATTAAGTAATCATGTCAACCCTCAAGTGCCTTTTTTCTATAGTAAACAGACCCAATTTGGCTAACCTCTCCTCATAGCTTAACTTCTCCATTCCCCTTATTAGTTTTGTGGTCCTTCTAATGCTGCAATGTCCTTTTTTAAAACTGGTCCCCAGAACTGCACTCCATACTCAAGGTGAGGTATTACCAGGGATTTATTTACGGACAGAATTATGCTTTCCTCCCTTGTATCAATGCCTCTTTTAATACATGCTAGTATCTTATTAGCCTTAGAAGCCGCTACCCTATATTGTGCACCCATCTTTAGTTTGTTATCTATAAGTACATCTAAATCAAAATTTTCTTCCGTTTTGCCAAGTCTAGTACCATTAAAATAATAGGTAGAACGCCTATTTTTACTTCCAAAAGGGAAAACCCTAAAATTGACCAATTTTAAAATCCCTTTAAATGAAAACAAAATTTATGCTTACCTGATAAATTTCTTTCTTTCTGGATATAGAAAGTCCACAGCGTCATTCAATTACTAGTAGGAATATCACTCCTGGCCAGCAGGAGGCGGCAAAGAGCACCACAGCAAAGCTGTTAAGTGTCACTCCCCTACCCATAATCCTCAGTCATTCGACCAAAGGGAAATGGAAAATGAATAACACAAAGGTGTAGACGTGCCTGAGGTTTAGTAAAAAATAACTGTCTTAATAAAGGGTGGGGTCGCTGACTTTCCATATCCGGAAATAAAAGAAATTTATCAGGTAAGCATACATTTTGTTTTCTTTCCTAAAATATGGAGAGTCCACAACATCATTCAATTACTAGTGGGAAGCAATACCCAAGCTAGAGGACACAGAATGAATAGGGAGGGAGAACAAGACAGGCAAACCTAAACAGAAGGCACCACCGCTTGAAGAACCTTTCTCCCAAAAGAGGCCTCAGCCGATGCAAAAGTATCAAATTTGGAAAAAATATGCAAAGAAGATCAAATTGCAGTCATGCAAATCTATTCCACAGAAGCTTCATTTTTGAAAGCCCAAGAAGAGGAGACAGCCCTAGTGGAATGAGCTGTAATTCTCTCAGGAGGCTGCTGAAAAGAAGTCTCATAAGTAAAACAAATTATACTTCTCAACCAGAGGGAAAGAGAAGTAGCAGTAGCGTTCTGACCCTTAAGCTTTCCAGAGAAACAAACAAACAGGGCAGAAGACTTGCGAAAATCCTTAGTCGCCTGAAGGTAGAAATTTAGAGCATGCACTACATCCAAGTTGTGCAACAGATGTTCCTTATGAGAAGAAGGATTAGGACAGAGAGAAGGAACAACAATTGCCTGATTAATATTTCTATCCGAAACCACTTTGGAAGAAAACCCAATTTAGTACGAAGAACCGCCTTATCTGCATGAAAGATAAGGTAAGGCGAATCACACTCGAAGCCAAGAGCTCCGAAACTCTCCGAGCAGAAGAGATAGCAATAAGAAACAAAATCTTCCAAGATAACAACTTAATATCTATAGAATGCCTAGGCTCAAACTGAGCCTGCTGCAAAACTTTAAGAACAAGGTTAAGGCTCCAAGGGGGAGAAACAGGTTTAAACACAGGCCTGATTCTGACCAGGGCCTGACAAAAAAAATTGAACATCTGGCATATCCGCCAGACGCTTGTGTAAAAGATAAAGCAGAAATCTGACCTTTCAGAGAACGGACCTAAAAACCCTTCTCCAGACCTTCCTGGAGAAAGGAGAGAATCCTAGTAATCCTGACCCTACTCCAAGAGTAGCCTTTGGATTCACACCAATAAAAGGTATTTACGCCATACCTTATGGTAAATTTTACGAGTAACAGGCTTGCGAGCCTGTAGCATCAATGACCGACTCAGAAAACCCACGCTTAGCCAGAACTAAATGTTCAATCTCCAAGCAGTCAGCTTCAGAGAAGCGAGATTTGGATGGAGGAATGGACCCTGAGTTAGAAGGTCCTTCCTTAGAGACAACCTCCAAGGTGGCAGAGATGACATCTCCACTAGGTCTGCATACCAGATCCTGCGAGGCCATGCAGGAGCTATAAGAATTACCGGCTCTCTCATGTTTGATACGAGCAATGACTCGTGGAAAGAGCGCAAACGTAGGAAACAGATATGCTAGACCGAAATCCCAAGGAACCGCACAGCATCTATCAGAGTGGGCTGCGGATCTCTTGACCTTGAAACGTACCTTAAAAGCTTGGCATTCTGCTGAGACGCCATCAGATCCCACTCCGGCACCCCCCACTTGAGGGTTAACCTAGAGAACACCTCCGGATGGAATGCACACTCCTCGGGATGAAATGTCTGTCTGATCAGGAAATCCGCTTCCCAGTTGTCCACTCCTGGAATGTGGATGGCATATAGACAACAATTGTTAGTTTCTGCATACTGAATAATCCGTACCACCTGCATTATGGCTAAGGAACTCTGAGTTCCTCCCTGGTGGTTGATGTAAGCCACTGAGGTGACGTTGTCCAATTGGAACCTGATAAACTGGGCTAAAGACAATTGAGGCCAAGCCATCAGAGCATTATAAATCGCTCTCAACTCCAAGATGTTTATGGGGAGAGAAGACTTCTCTCGAGTCCATAGTCCCTGCGCCTTTAACAAGTCCCAGACTGCTCCCCAGCCTAGCAGGCTGACATCCATGGTCACAATCACCTAGGAAGGTCCCCTGAAGCATGTACCCTGAGACAGATGGTCCTGAGAAAACCACCACGGGAGAGAATCTTGACGACAGATCCGAATGGTCTCCGTTCCATTGTCTGAGCATGCATAATTGCAGAGCTCTCAAATGGAATTGAGCAAAGGAAATTATGTCCATGGAAGCAACCATCAAACCAATTACCTCCATGCATTGAGCCACTGATGGCCGAACAGTAGACTGTAGAGAAAGGCAAGAGGAGAGAATTCTGGATTTTCTGACCGCCGTCAGAAGAAATTTCATAGATAGGGAATCTATTATGGTCCTTAAGAAAAACTACCCTTGTAGCTGGAACAAGGGAACTCTTTTCCATATTCACTTTCCATCCATGGGAACGTAGAAAAAACAACAATATCTCCGTATGAGAGTTTGCTTGTTGAAAAGATGGCCCCTGAACCAATATTTCATCCAGGTTGGGCGCCACTGCAATTCCCTGAGACCTGATCACTGCCAAGAGAGCCCCCAGAACCTTTGAGAAAATTCTGGGAGCTGTGGCAAGGCCAAACGGAAAAGCCACAAACAAAGTGTTTGTCTAGAAAGGCGAATCTCAGGAACTTGTGATGATCCCTGTGGATGGGAACATGAAGACACGCGTCCTTCAGGTCTATGGTCATCATGAACAGACCCTCTTGGACCAAAGGAAGAATGGAACAAATGGTTTCCATTTTAAAGGACGGTACCCTGAGAAACTTGTTGAGACACTTTAGGTCTAGAAAAAGATGAAAAAACAGAATTTATGTTTACCTGATAAATTACTTTCTCCAACGGTGTGTCCGGTCCACGGCGTCATCCTTACTTGTGGGATATTCTCCTCCCCAACAGGAAATGGCAAAGAGCCCAGCAAAGCTGGTCACATGATCCCTCCTAGGCTCCGCCTTCCCCAGTCATTCGACCGACGTAAAGGAGGAAAATTTGCATAGGAGAAATCATATGATACCGTGGTGACTGTAGTTAAAGAAAATAAATTATCAGACCTGATTAAAAAACCCGGGCGGGCCGTGGACCGGACACACCGTTGGAGAAAGTAATTTATCAGGTAAACATAAATTCTGTTTTCTCCAACATAGGTGTGTCCGGTCCACGGCGTCATCCTTACTTGTGGGAACCAATACCAAAGCTTTAGGACACGGATGAAGGGAGGGAGCAAATCAGGTCACCTAGATGGAAGGCACCACGGCTTGCAAAACCTTTCTCCCAAAAATAGCCTCAAATTTGTAAAATTTAGTAAAAGTGTGCAGTGAAGACCAAGTCGCTGCCTTACATATCTGATCAACAGAAGCCTCGTTCTTGAAGGCCCATGTGGAAGCCACAGCCCTAGTGGAATGAGCTGTGATTCTTTCAGGAGGCTGCCGTCCGGCAGTCTCGTAAGCCAATCTGATGATGCTTTTAATCCAAAAAGAGAGAGAGGTAGAAGTTGCTTTTTGACCTCTCCTTTTACCAGAATAAACAACAAACAAAGAAGATGTTTGTCTAAAATCCTTTGTAGCATCTAAATAGAATTTTAGAGCACGAACTACATCCAAATTGTGCAACAAACGTTCCTTCTTTGAAACTGGATTCGGACACAAAGAAGGCACGACTATCTCCTGGTTAATGTTTTTGTTAGAAACAACTTTCGGAAGAAAACCAGGTTTAGTACGTAAAACCACCTTATCTGCATGGAACACCAGATAAGGGGGAGAACACTGCAGAGCAGATAATTCTGAAACTCTTCTAGCAGAAGAAATTGCAACCAGAAACAAAACTTTCCAAGATAATAACTTAATATCAACGGAATGTAAGGGTTCAAACGGAACCCCCTGAAGAACTGAAAGAACTAAATTGAGACTCCAAGGAGGAGTCAAAGGTTTGTAAACAGGCTTGATTCTAACCAGAGCCTGAACAAAGGCTTGAACATCTGGCACAGCTGCCAGCTTTTTGTGAAGTAACACAGACAAGGCAGAAATCTGTCCCTTCAAAGAACTTGCAGATAATCCTTTCTCCAAACCTTCTTGAAGAAAGGATAGAATCTTAGGAATTTTTACCTTGTCCCAAGGGAATCCTTTAGATTCACACCAACAGATATATTTTTTCCATATTTTGTGGTAGATTTTTCTAGTTACAGGCTTTCTGGCCTGAACAAGAGTATCAATGACAGAATCTGAGAACCCTCGCTTTGATAAGATCAAGCGTTCAATCTCCAAGCAGTCAGTTGGAGTGAGACCAGATTCGGATGTTCGAACGGACCTTGAACAAGAAGGTCTCGTCTCAAAGGTAGCTTCCATGGTGGAGCCGATGACATATTCACCAGGTCTGCATACCAAGTCCTGCGTGGCCATGCAGGAGCTATCAAGATCACCGATGCCCTCTCCTGATTGATCCTGGCTACCAGCCTGGGGATGAGAGGAAACGGCGGGAATACATAAGCTAGCTTGAAGGTCCAAGGTGCTACTAGTGCATCTACTAGAGTCGCCTTGGGATCCCTGGATCTGGACCCGTAGCAAGGAACCTTGAAGTTCTGACGAGAGGCCATCAGATCCATGTCTGGAATGCCCCACAATTGAGTAATTTGGGCAAAGATTTCCGGATGGAGTTCCCACTCCCCCGGATGAAATGTCTGACGACTCAGAAAATCCGCTTCCCAATTTTCCACTCCTGGGATGTGGATTGCAGACAAGTGGCAGGAGTGAGTCTCCGCCCATTGGATGATTTTGGTCACTTCTTCCATCGCCAGGGAACTCCTTGTTCCCCCCTGATGGTTGATGTACGCAACAGTCGTCATGTTGTCTGATTGAAACCGTATGAACTTGGCCTTTGCTAGCTGAGGCCAAGCCTTGAGAGCATTGAATATCGCTCTCAGTTCCAGAATATTTATCGGGAGAAAAGATTCTTCCCGAGACCAAAGACCCTGAGCTTTCAGGGGTCCCCAGACCGCGCCCCAGCCCACCAGACTGGCGTCGGTCGTGACAATGACCCACTCTGGTCTGCGGAAGCTCATCCCCTGTGACAGGTTGTCCATGGACAGCCACCAACGGAGTGAATCTCTGGTCCTCTGATCTACTTGTATCGTCGGAGACAAGTCTGTATAGTCCCCATTCCACTGACTGAGCATGCACAGTTGTAATGGTCTTAGATGAATTCGCGCAAAAGGAACTATGTCCATTGCCGCTACCATCAAACCTATTACTTCCATGCACTGCGCTATGGAAGGAAGAGGAACAGAATGAAGTATTTGACAAGAGTTTAGAAGTTTTGATTTTCTGGCCTCTGTCAGAAAAATCCTCATTTCTAAGGAGTCTATTATTGTTCCCAAGAAGGGAACCCTTGTTGACGGAGATAGCGAACTTTTTTCTACGTTCACTTTCCACCCGTGAGATCTGAGAAAGGCCAGGACAATGTCCGTGTGAGCCTTTGCTTGTGGAAGGGACGACGCTTGAATCAGAATGTCGTCCAAGTAAGGTACTACTGCAATGCCCCTTGGTCTTAGCACCGCTAGAAGGGACCCTAGTACCTTTGTGAAAATTCTTGAAGCAGTGGCTAATCCGAACGGAAGTGCCACAAACTGGTAATGCTTGTCCAGGAATGCGAACCTTAGGAACCGATGATGTTCCTTGTGGATAGGAATATGTAGATACGCATCCTTTAAATCCACCGTGGCCATGAATTGACCTTCCTGGATGGAAGGAAGAATTGTTCGAATGGTTTCCATTTTGAACAATGGAACCTTGAGAAACTTGTTTAGGATCTTGAGATCTAAGATTGGTCTGAATGTTCCCTCTTTTTTGGGAACTACGAACAGATTGGAGTAGAACCCCATCCCTTGTTCTCCTAATGGAACAGGATGAATCACTCCCATTTTTAACAGGTCTTCTACACAATGTAAGAATGCCTGTTTTTTTATGTGGTCTGAAGACAATTGAGACCTGTGGAACCTCCCCTTTGGGGGAAGCCCCTTGAATTCCAGAAGATAACCTTGGGAGACTATTTCTAGAGCCCAAGGATCCAGAACATCTCTTGCCCAAGCCTGAGCGAAGAGAGAGAGTCTGCCCCCCACCAGATCCGGTCCCGGATCGGGGGCCAACATCTCATGCTGTCTTGGTAGCAGTGGCAGGTTTCTTGGCCTGCTTTCCTTTGTTCCAGCCTTGCATTGGCCTCCAGGCTGGCTTGGCTTGAGAAGTATTACCCTCTTGCTTAGAGGACGTAGCACTTGGGGCTGGTCCGTTTCTGCGAAAGGGACGAAAATTAGGTTTATTTTTGGCTTTGAAAGACCGATCCTGAGGAAGGGCGTGGCCCTTGCCCCCAGTGATATCAGAGATAATCTCTTTCAAGTCAGGGCCAAACAGCGTTTTCCCCTTGAAAGGAATGTTAAGCAATTTGTTCTTGGAAGACGCATCCGCTGACCAAGATTTTAGCCAAAGCGCTCTGCGCGCCACAATAGCAAAACCAGAATTTTTCGCCGCTAACCTAGCCAATTGCAAAGTGGCGTCTAGGGTGAAAGAATTAGCCAATTTGAGAGCATGAATTCTGTCCATAATCTCCTCATAAGAAGAAGAATTATTATTGAGCGCCTTTTCTAGTTCATCGAACCAGAAACACGCTGCTGTAGTGACAGGAACAATGCATGAAATTGGTTGTAGAAGGTAACCTTGCTGAACAAACATCTTTTTAAGCAAACCTTCAAATTTTTTATCCATAGGATCTTTGAAAGCACAACTATCTTCTATGGGTATAGTGGTGCGTTTGTTTAGAGTAGAAACCGCCCCCTCGACCTTGGGGACTGTCTGCCATAAGTCCTTTCTGGGGTCGACCATAGGAAACAATTTTTTAAATATGGGGGGAGGGACGAAAGGTATACCGGGCCTTTCCCATTCTTTATTTACAATGTCCGCCACCCGCTTGGGTATAGGAAAAGCTTCGGGGGGCCCCGGGACCTCTAGGAACTTGTCCATTTTACATAGTTTCTCTGGAATGACCAAATTCTCACAATCATCCAGAGTAGATAACACCTCCTTAAGCAGAGCGCGGAGATGTTCCAATTTAAATTTAAATGTAATCACATCAGGTTCAGCTTGTTGAGAAATTTTCCCTGAATCTGAAATTTCTCCCTCAGACAAAACCTCCCTGGCCCCCTCAGACTGGTGTAGGGGCACTTCAGAACCAATATCATCAGCGTCCTCATGCTCTTCAGTATTTTCTAAAACAGAGCAGTCGCGCTTTCGCTGATAAGTGGGCATTTTGGCTAAAATGTTTTTGATAGAATTATCCATTACAGCCGTTAATTGTTGCATAGTAAGGAGTATTGGCGCACTAGATGTACTAGGGGCCTCCTGTGTGGGCAAGACTGGTGTAGACGAAGGAGGGGATGATGCAGTACCATGCTTACTCCCCTCACTTGAGGAATCATCTTGGGCATCATTGTCATTGTCACATAAATCACATTTATTTAAATGAGAAGGAACTCTGGCTTCCCCACATTCAGAACACAGTCTATCTGGTAGTTCAGACATGTTAAACAGGCATAAACTTGATAACAAAGTACAAAAAACGTTTTAAAATAAAACCGTTACTGTCACTTTAAATTTTAAACTGAACACACTTTATTACTGCAATTGCGAAAAAATATGAAGGAATTGTTCAAAATTCACCAAAATTTCACCACAGTGTCTTAAAGCCTTAAAAGTATTGCACACCAAATTTGGAAGCTTTAACCCTTAAAATAACGGAACCGGAGCCGTTTTTATATTTAACCCCTTTACAGTCCCTGGTATCTGCTTTGCTGAGACCCAACCAAGCCCAAAGGGGAATACGATACCAAATGACGCCTTCAGAAAGTCTTGTCTATGTATCAGAGTTCCTCACACATGCATCTGCATGTCATGCTTCCCAAAAACAAGTGCGCAATAGAGGCGCGAAAATGAGACTCTGCCTATGATTAGGGAAAGCCCCTAGAGCATAAGGTGTCCAATACAGTGCCTGCCGGTTATTTTTACAAAATTCCCAAGATTAAAATAATTCCTCAAGGCTATGGAGTATAAAATATGCTTATATATAAATCGATTTAGCCCAGAAAATGTCTACAGTCTTAAAAGCCCTTGTGAAGCCCTTTTTTTCTTTCTGTAGTAAAAATGGCTTACCGGGTTCCCATAGGGAAAATGACAGCTTCCAGCATTACATCGTCTTGTTAGAATGTGTCATACCTCAAGCAGCAAAAGTCTGCTCACTGTTCCCCCAACTGAAGTTAATTCCTCTCAACAGTCCTGTGTGGAAACAGCCATCGATTTTAGTAACGGTTGCTAAAATCATTTTCCTCTTACAAACAGAAATCTTCATCTCTTTTCTGTTTCAGAGTAAATAGTACATACCAGCACTATTTTAAAATAACAAACTCTTGATTGAATAATAAAAACTACAGTTAAACACTAAAAAACTCTAAGCCATCTCCGTGGAGATGTTGCCTGTACAACGGCAAAGAGAATGACTGGGGAAGGCGGAGCCTAGGAGGGATCATGTGACCAGCTTTGCTGGGCTCTTTGCCATTTCCTGTTGGGGAGGAGAATATCCCACAAGTAAGGATGACGCCGTGGACCGGACACACCTATGTTGGAGAAATTACCTCTTTTATGGGAACCACAAACAGGTTTGAATAGAATCCTATACCCTATTCCTTTACAGGAACTGGAACTATCACTCCCAGGGAAGAAAGGTCCGGAATGCAATCAAAAAATAAAAAGCCTCACTTTTATCTGGGCTACAGATAACCTTGAGAGGTGAAACCTGCCTCTGGGAGGAAGGTTTTAAATTCTATTTAGAAACCCTGAGATACTATGTCTACAGCCCAGGGATCTGGGACCTCTCGTATCCATGCTTAAAGAAACCAGATACATTTTGCCCCCCCCCCCTTGATCCGGTCCCGGATCGGCAGCAAACTCTTCATGCTGATATAGACTCAGCTGCAGATTTCTACTCTGACGTCCTAGAGGTCTATTCTTTTTGTTTTGTGGTAAAAAAGACCCTCTTCCACCCGTAATATACGAAATTATTTCTGCCAGACCAGAACCAAACAAGGTCTTACCCTTGTAAGGAAGCTCCAGAAGCTTGGACTTGTGTGGACATCCGCTGACCAAGATTTATGCCCTGCGGCTAGTACAGCAAGGCCAGATATCTTAGCTCCCAGCTTAACAACTTGCATGGCAGCATCAGAAATAAAAGAATTGGCTAGTTTAAGAGCCTTAATTCTGTCCTGGATCTCCTCCAAAGGAGTCTCTGCCAAAATTAAATCAGACAGGGTGTTGCACCAAAAAGATGTCGCACTTGACACAGTGAAAATACAGACTTCAAATAAGCCTCCAGGCTTTTGTCCATTGGATCCTTAAAAGAGCAGCTATCCTCTATAGCAGGGGTCACCAACCTTTTGGACCTCAGGGACCACTAAACTCACATTTTTTAATCCAGTGGACCAATTAACCCCTTAAGGACAAGGCCATTTTTCAATTTCTTTCCCTTAAGGACCAGGGCTATTTTTACATTTCTGCGGTGTTTGTGTTTAGCTGTGATTTTCCTCTTACTCATTTACTGTACCCACACACATTATGTACCGGACTTTCTAAAGATACCATTATTTTCATCATATCTTATAATTTACTATAAAAAAAAAATATGAGGAAAAAATGGAAAAAAACACACTTTTTCTAACTTTAACCCCCAAAATCTGTTACACATCTACAACCACCAAAAAAAACAACCAAAATAAATAGTTTCAAAATTTTGTCCTAAGTTTAGAAATACCCAATGTTTACATGTTCTTTGCAAGTTATAGGGCAATAAATACAAGTAGCACTTTTGTATTTCCAAACCATTTGTTTTCAAAATTAGTAATAGTTACATTGGATCACTGATATCTGTCAGGAATCCCTGAATATCCCTTGACATGTATATATATTTTTTTAGTAGACAACCCAAAGTATTGATCTAGGCCCATTTTGGTATATTTCATGCCACCATTTCACCGCCAAATGCAATCAAATAAAAAAAAACTTTAGCTTTCTCACTGAAATTATTTACAAACAGCTTGTGCAATTATGGCACAAATGGTTGTAAATGCTTCCCTGGGATCCCCTTTGTTCAGAAATAGCAGACATATATGGTTTTGGCGTTGCTTTTTGGTATTTAGAAGGCCGCTAAATGCCACTGCGCACCAAACTTGTATTATGCCCAGCAGTGACGGGGTTAATTAGGTAGCTTGTAGGGAGCTTGAAGGGATAATTTTAGCTTTAGTGTAGAGATCAGCCTCCCACCTGACACATCCCACCCCCTGATCCCTCCCAAACAGCTCTCTTCCCTCCCCCACCCCACAATTGTCCCCGCCATCTTAAGTACTGGCAGAAAGTCTGCCAGTACTAAAATAAAAGGTTGTTTTTTTGTGGGGTTTTTTTTTATTATTTAAAAAAAAAAAAAAAAAAAAAAAATCATATTCTGCTGTGTAGGATCCCCCTTTAGCCCCCAACCTCCCTGATCCCCACCAAAGAGCTCTCTAACCCTCCCCCCCACTAACTATTAGCCACAATTTTGAGTACTGGCAGCTGTCTGCCAGTACTTACTTTGCAATAAAATAACTTTAAAAAAAAAAATCTAAACTTTTTATGTAGTGTAGCTGCCCCCCTCCATACCCTACCCTCTCCCCCTCCAAGTATTGTTCCCCCCTTCTCTGCACCCACCACCCTCTCCAAGCAATCTCTCCAACTGCCCTAGATCACGAGTGCGCGCACCCGCCCCTCACCTCCCGCGCGCAACCGGCATGGAGTTTAGCTGGCCGGAAGAAAGTTCCCAGAGATGGGCCGCCCACCCGCCTCCCTGCAATGGCTCCCAACCAACAATGATTGGCACCATCGCTGGCAGATGCAGAGAGGGCCATAGAGTTGCCCTCTCTGCATCGGTGTGCCTAAAAAGGTATTGCAGTGATGCTTCAATATCGAGGCATCACTGCAATACCTTGAAAGCGGGTACGTCGCTGGTCTTTAAAGGGACAGTATACACTCATTTTCATATAACTGCATGTAATAGACACTACTATAAAGAATAAGATGCACAGATACTGATATAAAAATCCAGTAAAAAATGGTTTAAAAACGTATTTAGAAGCTTTCAGTTTAGCTCTGTTGAAAAGGCAGTTGGAAAGCCCACTGCAAGTGGGAAATAAGACACTCCCCCCTCCCCCTTCTTTTGCATATGAAAAGACCCTTTACACAAACAGGAGCAAGCTGGAGAAGATAGCTGACGGTATTCAAATAAAACTTTGGGGCTTGGTTAGGAGTCTGAAAATTAGAGCAATGTTATTTAAAAATAAGAAAAATTATAAAAAAATTTAAAAAACAAACTTTATGGGCTTTATAAATAGATCATCTACAAAACATTTTTGCAAAGACAAAATGAGTGTAAAATGGCCCTATAAAGACCAGTTTGTGTAAGACGTACCCTCTACGAAATGTGTCGTCAAGTGGTTAAAAGGTACAAACATCTATAATGTGTGTGTGTGTATATATATATATATATATATATATATATATATATATATACACACACACACACATAAATACACACATACTGTACATAACTAGTATAACCATAGTTAAGTTTACATTATATATATATATATATATATATATATATATATATATATATATATTTACAAACTGAGAGAATACTTCAAAATGACAGATGCCAACTTTTGAGCTGGAAACAAAGAGGCAGAAAGTGGGGGGAAAATAATTATGTTTAAAAGGACCACACGACTTCCAAGTTAACTCCCCAGTTAGGAATTATTCAAAACTACTTATGATCATGGACAGACATTGTCATAAATTAAGTTTAGATCAGAAAGCTCTCAATATGGATGTGAGCTAACCACGACTGATGTTACTGGCAATAAATATAATACTGGTGGGATATGGCTGATCTGCTGGATGGAAATTACTGGAATTCAGGTGGAATGGCTTTGTGCGCAGGAAAACAGGTAAAGGGAAGAAAATAAATTAAATATAAGATAGTATGTTTTTTTTAGATTTTCTTTTTTTATATACTTTAATTCCACTATTTCAAGCCAAGACTATACCAACCTCTGCTGGCATTAGAATGTAAACATCTTCCTCTGAGCAGTGCGCCGGGTGGGAGGAGTAAAAAAATACAATCTAGTTACAAAATTTGCGCAGTACTACGCAACGTGCGTAAGGAGATTGTAATTCAACTCTTCCTCCATCGGTTTTCAGTGATGTCCAGCCAGGCACTGTAGGGAGTTGCGGCGTGACAGGGGTGACATCATCAGAGGAGACTAATTCCTGCTTGATGGTGTCAAGGACCACCATCTTCTCGTGGACCACCTGTGGTCCACGGACCACTGGTTGGCGACCGCTGCTCTATAGGGATCGTAGTTCTCTTAGCCAGAGTAGAAAAGTCCCTTTCTACTTTAGGCACCATGCACCATGATATTTAATAGAGTCAGCGACAGGAAACATCCTTTCAAAAACAGGAGACGGGGAAAAAGAAATCGCCGACTTCTCCCTTTCCTGTTGCACGTACTGGAACAGGAAAAATAGATTAAGCTTACTAGATTTCTTAGGGTTTACAACAGGAGTATCGGAGTCGTCCAAAGTAGCCAAAACCTCCTTTAACAATACACAAAGGTATCAGCATCAGATGAAGCATCAGATGAAGCAAGTATACTGTACAAATCTGAGATTTGACACTCAGAGGCTACCGACGTATCCTCATCAGACTTATGAGGAAAAGCTATCGGAGTAGCAGAAGGCGGAGCAGAAACCTTACAATCTGAATCTCTAATTTTCCTCTTGGTCCTTCCCTTTAGCATAGGAAAGGCAGATAATGCTGCAGATACTAGTGAAGACACCTGCGCAGCAAATAAACTCCTCCAGGAGATAAAGAGGAACCGCAGGGCACTGCATGTGATGCCATTTAGGCTTGGGACGTTTGAGGAGAAAGCTGTGGCATTGCCTGAACAGCATCATCCTAGGAGACATTGGGCTCAGAGGGCAACCATCTATCCTTACGTAGAATAGCTCTAGATAGGCAAGCAGCACAAAAATATTATAGGCAAAACAATTGTGCCTTCTAGGCAAAAAAAACATTAATTACAAGCAACTGCCATAAATATATTCATGGATACATAATATGTATACAATTATACTTGAAAGTTCTTTCCCAAAGGAAAAACGATATGAGGTAAAAAAAATATATATATATTTTCAGGTCAACACTACTGTCTCTTTAAGAGATTCTATTCCGGGCTCTTAAAACTCAGAGCTTATACTTAACAAAAATACGAGAAATCCAGCAACAAAATAACCAGGAGAGACACACACTACACCCTCCTGGCTCACTCTCCGCAATAACAGTGTCGGAACTCAAAGACCCGCTCCGCTAAGAGGTTTGAAAGTGGAAATGCGGGTAACAACCATCTGGCTTCAGTAACTGCGCAGTTACAAAATAAAAAGCGAGCGTACTGAAAAACCGGCATTTGCAAGAGCTCCATGATAATAAACTGCGATAAACCAGAAGTAGTTTCACAAAAGTAGAGACAAGCCAGAAAGCTCTATAGGGATCGTTCACACCAATCCACACTCAGAATCTTAACCGGAATATTCACTTTCCGGAATGAATATCTGACCTCTCACAGATTTAATGCTTAAAAGAGCAAAGTGCCACTGCTGCAACCCCTCCATATTCAAAGAGGGATTGAGAAAGTACACCAAACATGTTACAAAGACTGTAAGACATTTTGAAAACGTACCAAAATTTAGCCCATGAAAAATAAAAAATCAATGCCATCATTAATTATCTTTATGTTTTAAAGTCTGCCTGAGCCACAATAAAGGGTTAACTCCTTCCTGCCCATGGAGGAAGTTAACCCCTTAAGTCTCCATACCCACATGTAAAATAAGTGCTTGCCCATTGCCAATATAAAGATCCTCCATTAAGGATTTTGGGTCCCAGAATAAAGTGCAGAGAGTCTCCCAGCCCCAGAAGACAAAAGCACTTACCTGCGCATTTAGCCATCTGGCAGGAGGACAGCTCACAAGGCGTGAAAGGACACATACTCCTTACCTGACCTGTGAGACCTGTGGAAAAAAGAAATTTCTATACAAGGCCAGCAAAATGTTAGGAAAACGCAGCAAGGCCCATCTCACAAGTTCCTAACTGCTTTAAAGCCACCACTACACTACTGAAGAGATTAACGTGGACTACGGCTAGACCCAAAAAATCTTGCTTGTAGCAAAAGAAATCTAATTTTCTTCAGACACCAGAACTTCACCTCCTCCATTGACAGAGGCAAAGAGAATGACTGGGGATTATGGGTAGGAGAGTGACACTAAACAGCTTTGCTGTGGTGCTCTTTGCCTCCTCCTGCTGGCCGGGAGTGATATTCCCACTAGTAATTGGAAAAACGTTGTGGACTCTCCATATTTTAGGAAAGAAAACAGTCTAATTAAACCACAAAGAAGGCATTACATTAATATTATTTCTTGTTGATCTCTTCTCTTAGCACAATACATTTTGGTCATCACTGTTCAACGTAATGAAATTACCCAGCTTATGGGTTTCTCAATTGTCTATACATGAAACACTTATGAAAAATAAGTAATATATTGTGTGTATGCACTTAAAAGGACTTTACATTCAAAATTTAAATGCACATAGATGAATTACACATCATCAAATAGAAACATATTTACAAAATATGCATTGCCAAAAATGCTTCTAGCAAAAGTTATCGCTGTTTAAGTGTTAGCATTTTTCTTTGTACGTGCATGTGAAGCACAGCTAGATATTGTCAGTGCATCAGCATTTTAAATACTACAGCTGCTCAGAGCACCAGTTCTGGTTTGTATCATTTCACTTTTGAAACAGCTATAGCTTTTATTAGAAGCATTTTTGCTAATACATGTATATTACAAAAACGATTCTATTCAAAACTGCAATGCATCCATGTGGATTCCAGTTTTGGCTGGAATGTCCCTTTAAAGGGACAGTCTAGGCCAAAATAAACTTTCATGATTCAGATAGAGCATGTAATTTTAAACAATTTTCCAATTTACTTTTATCACCAATTTTGCTTTGTTCTCTTGGTATTCTTAGTTGAAAGCTTAACCTAGGAGGTTCATATGCTAATTTTTCACCACTAGAGGGTGTTAGTTCATGTATTTCATATAGATAACACTGTGCTCGTGCACGTGAAGTTATCTGGGAGCAGGCACTGATTGGCTAAACTGCAAGTCTGTCAAAATAACTGAAATAAAGGGACAGGTTGCAGAGGCTTAGATACAAGATAATCACAGAGGTTAAAATATATTAATATAACTGTTGGTTATGCAAAACTGGGGAATGAGTAATAAAGGGATTATCTATCTTTTAAAACAATAAAAATTCTGTTGTAGACTGTCCCTTTAAGTATCTTTGATGTCAATTTCATTGACTGGTTGTCTTGAGCACCAAATTACTGATTAATGTATGCATCCACTGTAGCACTGTCCAGATGAATATGAACAAAGCAAAAGGATTGGTTGACTGATCATCATGATTTGGGAAAAAAATGTATTTGAATAACGATGGATAAGGCAGGCTAGTTATTAGACTAATAGTCTTGTGCTCGGATTTAATCCCATGCAGCCGCCAAACAACAACAATATATGTATTTCTGGTGAGGTATGTCCCTACAAAGTGCTGACAAATGTTCTTCTATAGAACATTTTGATTGCTACTACTTCACCTAAGTGAACCTGTCATTTAATGTGAAAAGAAAATTGTCAAAGAAAAGTTTTGAGTGCACAGAACTAAACACTTTGCTATAGAGGCCTAAAATGTAACAGCCATATTGAACTTCATCTTTAAAGGGATAGTAAACACCAAAAATGTTATTGTTTAAAATGATAGATAATCCCTTTTTTTACCATACCCCAGTTTTGCAAAACCAACACTGTTATAGAAATATACTTTTTATCTCTGTAATTACCCAAGCTACTGCTGACGGCCTCCTTGTCTCAGATCTTTTGACAGACTTGCATTTCAGGCAATTAGTGCTCACTCTTAAATAACTTCATGTGCTTGAGCACAGTGTTATCTATAGGACACACATGAACTAATGCCCTCTAGCTGTGAAAAACGTAAAATACATTCAGATGGAGGGGCGGCCTTCAAGGGATAAGAAATTAGCATATGAGCATACCTAGGTTTAGCTTTCAAAAAAAAGTAAATTAGAAAGTTGTTTACAATGACATGCTTTCTCTGAATCATGAAAGTTTAATTTGGACTTTACTATCCCTTTAAAGTCTGTCATCAACAGAATTAGCATAATGAAATAAGGTTTCAGACTTAACAATTATTAATGGTTCTGGTAATTATCTGTTTTGACATGAAGACTGGAAGTAGAAAGGGTGGGATACTCACAAAAATGAAAGATAGAGAGAGCTTTTGAAAATCTCTAACTCAAGTAACTTTGAATCTCCATAATGGTCTGCCAACTATTTATCCCGGGCAATTAACTACGCATTGACAAATTATGTATGGTGGATCCCGCAAAATATTACAGAGATTGCATATATGAGAGCATAAGCTGATTTATATGTCACTCAATGGTAAAAGCAAAGGAGACCAGGAACATGAATTCCATAAGACATTTTAAAAGTGTATTTCCCTGAGCTGTTCTTTTTTTGCAAAACCTTGTAAATAATGCTTAGAAAAAAAAAATCTGAGAAATTATTTTAATACATATTTTTTTTATACTTTTTCAATACCAATGTGGATATATGCCATGCATATATAAAATGTAATTTTATTTTATGTGATAAAAAACTGTCCAGAAGCAGTAAAATTGCAGTTAGTAACAAACCAACAGAATTGCTACAGAACCAGTTATAAAAATGCTAATAAATTATTTAAAACACACATTTTTCATTAGTATTCAATAAGAGAGCTTATCTTATACTGAAGGCACTGAATGTATAAAAATTCACTTGTTTTAGGACTTTCACTATAATAATTACAAGTACACTATAATCAATCCAATTAATTTGGAAGAAAAAAAAGCAAATAAGAAGCTCAGGCTACAGCCGACTGGTTTTTCCACTCATAACAGATGAAAAATGAAATGAACAAGAGCTGACAGATTCTACCTCATATTGTCACTGGAAGTTAAAAAAAAGAAAGTGATTGATTTGTTTTTCTATTTCTACCTATAAAGCAAAGCACCGTCTTATGTTTCTAATACCGAGTACATATTTTCACTTTCACCAATCTGTAGTCTATGCATAATCTTACATAACAAGTTGAAGGTTAGCAATTTTTGGCATGAACATGTTTTGCACCTATGTTTAAAACTGCAAATGGACAGAAGTAAATCCTCAGTGCTGTCGCTTTTGGTGTAACCCATACCATACATCCCAACATTTCAAAATTCAAAAGAGGGGCGCGCCCCCCCCCCCCCGTAAAAAAAAAAAAAAAAATCTGTGGGCTGGGCTTAAAAAATCATAAGACCAAAGTAATATAAATAAAATTATTAATAAATTCATAGATTTTAATACACTTAGGCAGCAAATCAAACACAAGCTCAAACCATTGGTATGGCTATGTGAGCTATGTATTTAATTATCCTTTGCACAGACATTGCTAAATATTTTTATCTTAATTGGACATTTAATAATAAATTCTTTAAAACTGCTCTCTGCATTCCCCATTAATATTCTAAATTCTGGCCTTTAAAGTCAGCAAAAATGCACAGTAGCACACTACATGGTATACACTTACACATGCAGATACACATACAGGGAGTGCAGAATTATTAGGCAAATGAGTATTTTGACCACATCATCCTCTTTATGCATGTTGTCTTACTCCAAGCTGTATAAGCTCGAAAGCCTACTACCAATTAAGCATATTAGGTGATGTGCATCTCTGTAATGAGAAGGGGTGTGGTCTAATGACATCAACACCCTATATCAGGTGTGCATAATTATTAGGCAACTTCCTTTCCTTTGGCAAAATGAGTCAAAAGAAGGACTTGACAGGCTCAGAAAAGTCAAAAATAGTGAGATATCTTCCAGAGGGATGCAGCACTCTTAAAATTGCAAAGCTTCTGAAGCGTGATCATCGAACAAGCAAGCGTTTCATTCAAAATAGTCAACAGGGTCGCAAGAAGCGTGTGGAAAAACCAAGGCGCAAAATAACTGCCCATGAACTGAGAAAAATCAAGCGTGCAGCTGCCAAGATGCCACTTGCCACCAGTTTGGCCATATTTCAGAGCTGCAACATCACTGGAGTGCCCAAAAGCACAAGGTGTGCAATACTCAGAGACATGGCCAAGGTAAGAAAGGCTGAAAGACGACCACCACTGAACAAGACACACAAGCTGAAACGTCAAGACTGGGCCAAGAAATATCTCAAGACTGATTTCTCTAAGGTTTTATGGACTGATGAAATGAGAGTGAGTCTAGATGGGCAGATGGATGGGCCCGTGGCTGGATTGGTAAAGGGCAGAGAGCTCCAGTCCGACTCAGACACCAGCAAGGTGCAGGTGGAGTACTGGTTTGGGCTGGTATCATCAAAGATGAGCTTGTGGGGCCTTTTCGGGTTGAGGATGGAGTCAAGCTCAACTGCCAGTCCTACTGCCAGTTTCTGGAAGACACCTTCTTCAAGCAGTGGTACAGGAAGAAGTCTGCATCCTTCAAGAAAAACATGATTTTCATGCAGGACAATGCTCCATCACACGCGTCCAAGTACTCCACAGCGTGGCTGGCAAGAAAGGGTATAAAAGAAGAAAAGCTAATGACATGGCCTCCTTGTTCACCTGATCTGAACCCCATTGAGAACCTGTGGTCCATCATCAAATGTGAGATTTACAAGGAGGGAAAACAGTACACCTCTCTGAACAGTGTCTGGGAGGCTGTGGTTGCTGCTGCACGCAATGTTGATGGTGAACAGATCAAAACACTGACAGAATCCATGGATGGCAGGCTTTTGAGTGTCCTTGCAAAGAAAGGTGGCTATATTGGTCACTGATTTGTTTTTGTTTTGTTTTTGAATGTCAGAAATGTATATTTGTGAATGTTGAGATGTTATATTGGTTTCACTGGTAAAAATAAATAATTGAAATGGGTATATATTTGGTTTTTGTTAAGTTGCCTAATAATTATGCACAGTAATAGTCACCTGCACACACAGATATCCCCCTAAAATAGCTATAACTAAAAACAAACTAAAAACTACTTCCAAAAAATATTCAGCTTTGATATTAATGAGTTTTTTGGGTTCATTGAGAACATGGTTGTTGTTCAATAATAAAATTAATCCTCAAAAATACAACTTGCCTAATAATTCTGCACTCCCTGTACACTACATAGCATACACTTACACATGCAAATACACATACACACACTACATAGTATACACTTATACATGCAAATACACATACACACACTACATAGTATACACTTATACATGCAGATACACACACACACACTACATAGTATACACTTATACATGCAGATACACACACACACACTACATAGTATACACTTATACATGCAGATACACACACACACACTACATAGCAAACACTTACACATGCAGATACACACACACTACATAGCATACACTTATACATGCAGATACACACACACTACATAGCATACACTTACACATGAAGATACACACACTACATAGCATACACTTACACATGAATATACACACACACTACATAGCATACACTTATACAGGCAGACACACACACACATTACATAGCATACACTTATACAGGCAGCGTACACTTATACATGCAGATACACAGACACTACATAGTATACTACATAGTATACACTTATACATGCAGACACACACACACTACATAGCATACACTTACACATGCAGATACACATACACACACTACATAGCTTACATTTATACATGCAGACATACACACACTACATAGCATAAACTTATACATGCAGACACACACTACATAGCATACACTTATACATGCAGATACACACTTATACATGCAGATACACATACACACTGCATAGCTTACATTTATACATGCAGACATACACACACTACATAGCATAAACTTATAGATACAGATACACACACACAGTTATGGACACAGATAGACACACACACTACATCATATATGGGTATCTGTAATTCATTGTATGGGGTCCTGGGGTTGGCAAGCACATTAGCTAGCAGTCTGCGGCTGCCACTGTTCGTTACCCTGGTATTAGCACTGCTCATTGTATAAAACTGAAGGCATGCTAGTATTATCACCAGGGGTTAGACATCATCACTACCAGAGGTAGGTTAGAGAGGTCACCATTACCCGTTGGCAGAGTGTATACAGCCTTCTTACTCCGGCTTAACCCACACACCATTCCTTTTCCACAGGGAATCTAACAGGTATCTAACCCTGTGAGAGCAATTTTTTTTTAATGCCTGGGGCAAATCGGGACAGATGGCTAGCAACCCGGGACAGGGGGACAGACCCCTAAAATCGGGACTGTCCCGGGGTATGCCATACTACTCTGAAATTCTTTTAAAAGGGATAGTCTAGTCAAAATTAAGCTTTTATAATTCAGATAGAGTATGCAATTTTAAGCAACTTTCTAATTTACTTTTATTATCAATTTTTGTTCATTCTTTTGGTATCTTTATTTGAAAAAGCAGGAATTTAAGCATAGAAGCCAGCTCATTTTTTGTTCAGCACCTGGGTAGAGCATTCTGATTGGTGTCTATATGTAGCCACCAATCAGCAAGTGCTACCCAGGTGCTGAACCAAATATGGGCCAGCTTACATTCATATAAAGATACCAAGAGAACAAAGAAAAATTGATAATATGAGTAAATTAGAAAGTTGCTTAAACTGCATGCTCTATCTAAATCATATTTAATTTTGACTAGACTATCCCTTTAAAGGGACAGTTTAATCAAACAAAATTCTCCCCTTTAATTTGTTCCCAATGATCCACTTTACCTACTGGAGTGTATTACATTGCTTACAAGTATTTCCATTACCCTTATATTGGCATTTGAAATAGTTGATTTAGTCTGTGGTATTACCACCTATCCTAAACGTTTTTGGCCTTCAGGCCAAGCTGTGTAAACACAGCCAGCAGAATAAATTACACTCCCAGTGGGGTATAGAAGAGATAAGGTAATACAATGTTAATTTTCTATTGTTCTCTCCAAGTATTGGTCTTTGGTTTATGGACAGATATAAGATAAAGAAGCAGGTATATGTACACAATGTGATAAAGTAATGAGATATGATTATACCTACAAGCTCAGCCCATTTTATTAGGTTGTGGCTTCAAAACACAAAATCAGCCAATTCATATACACAAATAAACCTTAAAAAACAAATATCATACATTTTATACTCTGCAGCTGGTAAAAAAAAGTAATTGGACATATTAAGGGAAAAACAATTTTATAGTATACTGTCCCTTTAAGCTTTGAGATAACAAGAAGCATTGAGCTAATGCTTGGTAGTTTTATAAATGTAGACCAACACAAGAGTAAATAATTTTTGTGTTTAAGAATAAAATGCACCCCTCAACAATACTGGTAATGATGAAACCATCATGCTTTTACTTATAACTTAACAGAGGATAATCACACATTGAAGAGAATTACTACATATTTATTCCACCTATGGCAGACTAGTGGTCTAAACATGTGCAAGACAGTTGAATTCCACCTCAGATGAGGAAAGTGCATTGGCATTTTCCTCGTTGAAGATGGGCAGTCTTATTCCCAGGTAGGCAGTGTCATAAGTGCCATAGGATTTGCAATTATTCTTGGGTGTATCCACCTTTGGATATGAGCTATAAATCCTACTTAAAGGGACATAATACTCATATGCTAAATCACTTGAAACTGATGCAGTATAACTGTAAAAAGCTGACAGGAAAATATCACCTGAGCATCTCTATGTAAAAAAGGAAGAGATTTTACCTCACAATCTCCTTAGCTCAGCAGAGTAAGTTCTGTGTAAAAAGTTATACTCAGCTGCTCCCAGCTGCAGGTAAAAATTTTTAAAAAAATGAATAAATGAACAGCAGCCAATCAGCATCAGCAGTGCTGAGGTCATGAACTCTTACTGTGATCTCATGAGATTTGACTTAACTCTCATGAGATTTCATAGTAAGCTTCCTTTACCCGATTGGTAAAATAATATGAGAGTGCACGATGCTAGTCCCTTCAGATGTCCCAGGACAAACACACTAAAATGCTGCTTAGAAATCCTTTACAATGGGAGGTGGCTACTGAGGAACTTTTGAGGTAAAATATCTTTCTTTTTTACATAGAGATGTTCAAGTGATATTTTCTAATCAGCTTTTTACAGCTATGCTGCATCACTTTCAAGTGTTTAAACATTTGGGTATTATGGCCCTTTAACTATTCATTTTGAATTAAGGGCTAAAATAGGCCAGCAGAGCGATGCAAAAGATGGGGAATGATGGGTAAAGAAGATAAGTTTGTCAGAGGCATTTATGATGCATTGCAGAGTAGTTGCAGTAGTCAATGAGGGAAATGACAAGTGAATCAGAATCCTGCATAGTTTTTTTCTGTATAGTGGATTCCAGAAGTGATGTAAATTCAGGAATATCTTACAAAATATCTCAATAGGAACATGGGTCAACTAGTAGTAATGAAGGTGGCCTAGCAAAAGTAGAACCTTAAAAGGGCCATTTCACACTAGATTTTTATTTACATAAATGTTTTGTAGAAGAAGAAATCGGGCTCTGAAAAGAGCTGAATGCTATAGCGACAATGAAAATCAAAGTATATTTATTATCTGAATAGAACCAATTTGCGAACTAGTGTCCCTTGTAATAGATTCGCCAGAGTCTCTGCTAAAGGAGAATGCAAGCGCGTGCATCCTACCACCATATGTTTGATCCTGTGCACAGAAAACGTTTTTAATTTCACTCAAATACAAATTCCTATTCAAATATAAATTGCACTATTGGTCTTGATATCCCTTTAATGGACTGGATGTGTCACTTCCATGTTCATTTAAGGGTTCTTGTGCCTTATCTCAATCATTTAAACTGACATTAAATTCAAAGTTAAACTTTCATGAGTTTCATTTCATGAGAGCAAGCAATTTTAAACAACGTTCCAATTTACTTCTAATATCTAATTTGCTTTGTTCTCCTGGTGTCCATTGTTGATAAGCATACCTAGATAGGTTTATGAGCAGCAATGCACTACTGGGAGCTAGCTGCTAATTGGTGGCTGCACAAATATTTATCTGGTCATTGGCTCACCAGATGTTTTCAGCTAGCTTCTAATAGTGCATTGTTGCTCCTTCAACATAGGATACCAAAAGAATGAAGCAAATTTAACAAAAGAAGGAAACTGAGCATGTTCTACCTGAATCACGGAAGAAAAAAAACAACAAAAATGTATGCATACCTGACAAATTAATTTATTTCATGATGGCGAGAGTCCATGAGCCATCACATGTGGGATTAAACTCCAGTTCCCTAAATGGAGGCAAAAAACAGAATTTATGTTTACCTGATAAATTTCTTTCTCCAACGGTGTGTCCGGTCCACGGCGTCATCCTTACTTGTGGGATATTCTCCTCCCCAACAGGAAATGGCAAAGAGCCCAGCAAAGCTGGTCACATGATCCCTCCTAGGCTCCGCCTACCCCAGTCATTCGACCGACGTTAAGGAGGAATAATAGCATAGGAGAAACCATATGGTACCGTGGTGACTGTAGTTAAAGAAAATAAATTATCAGACCTGATTAAAAAACCAGGGCGGGCCGTGGACCGGACACACCGTTGGAGAAATAAATTTATCAGTTAAACATAAATTCTGTTTTCTCCAACATAGGTGTGTCCGGTCCACGGCGTCATCGTCATCCTTACTTGTGGGAACCAATACCAAAGCTTTAGGACACGGATGAAGGGAGGGAGCAAATCAGGTCACCTAAATGGAAGGCACCACGGCTTGCAAAACCTTTCTCCCAAAAATAGCCTCAGAAGAAGCAAAAGTATCAAACTTGTAAAATTTGGTAAAAGTGTGCAGTGAAGACCAAGTCGCTGCCCTACATATCTGATCAACAGAAGCCTCGTTCTTGAAGGCCCATGTGGAAGCCACAGCCCTAGTGGAATGAGCCGTGATTCTTTCGGGAGGCTGCCGTCCGGCAGTCTCGTAAGCCAATCTGATGATGCTTTTAATCCAAAAAGAGAGAGAGGTAGAAGTTGCTTTTTGACCTCTCCTTTTACCTGAATAAACAACAAACAGGGAAGATGTTTGTCTAAAATCCTTTGTAGCATCTAAATAGAATTTTAGAGCGCGAACAACATCCAAATTGTGCAACAAGCGTTCCTTCTTTGAAACTGGTTTCGGACACAGAGAAGGTACGATAATCTCCTGGTTAATGTTTTTGTTAGAAACAACTTTTGGAAGAAAACCAGGTTTAGTACGTAAAACCACCTTATCTGCATGGAACACCAGATAAGGAGGAGAACACTGCAGAGCAGATAATTCTGAAACTCTTCTAGCAGAAGAAATTGCAACTAAAAACAAAACTTTCCAAGATAATAACTTAATATCAACGGAATGTAAGGGTTCAAACGGAACCCCCTGAAGAACTGAAAGAACTAGATTGAGACTCCAAGGAGGAGTCAAAGGTTTGTAAACAGGCTTGATTCTAACCAGAGCCTGAACAAAGGCTTGAACATCTGGCACAGCTGCCAGTTTTTTGTGAAGTAACACCGACAAGGCAGAAATCTGTCCCTTCAGGGAACTTGCCGATAATCCTTTTTCCAATCCTTCTTGAAGGAAGGATAGAATCCTAGGAATCTTAACCTTGTCCCAAGGGAATCCTTTAGATTCACACCAACAGATATATTTTTTCCAAATTTTGTGGTAAATCTTTCTAGTTACAGGCTTTCTGGCCTGAACAAGAGTATCGATAACAGAATCTGAGAAACCTCGCTTCGATAAAATCAAGCGTTCAATCTCCAAGCAGTCAGCTGGAGTGAAACCAGATTCGGATGTTCGAACGGACCCTGAACAAGAAGGTCTCGTCTCAAAGGTAGCTTCCAAGGTGGAGCCGATGACATATTCACCAGATCTGCATACCAAGTCCTGCGTGGCCACGCAGGAGCTATCAAGATCACCGACGCCCTCTCCTGATTGATCCTGGCTACCAGCCTGGGGATGAGAGGAAACGGCGGGAACACATAAGCTAGTTTGAAGGTCCAAGGTGCTACTAGTGCATCCACTAGAGCCGCCTTGGGATCCCTGGATCTGGACCCGTAGCAAGGAACTTTGAAGTTCTGACGAGAGGCCATCAGATCCATGTCTGGAATGCCCCAAAGTTGAGTGACTTGGGCAAAGATTTCCGGATGGAGTTCCCACTCCCCCGGATGCAATGTCTGACGACTCAGAAAATCCGCTTCCCAATTTTCCACTCCCGGGATGTGGATAGCAGACAGGTGGCAGGAGTGAGACTCCGCCCATAGAATAATCTTGGTCACTTCTTCCATCGCTAGGGAACTCCTTGTTCCCCCCTGATGGTTGATGTACGCAACAGTCGTCATGTTGTCTGATTGAAACCGTATGAACTTGGTCCTCGCTAGCTGAGGCCAAGCCTTGAGAGCATTGAATATCGCTCTCAGTTCCAGAATATTTATCGGTAGAAGAGATTCTTCCCGAGACCAAAGACCCTGAGCTTTCAGGGATCCCCAGACCGCGCCCCAGCCCATCAGACTGGCGTCGGTCGTGACAATGACCCACTCTGGTCTGTGGAATGTCATCCCTCGTGACAGGTTGTCCAGGGACAGCCACCAACGGAGTGAGTCTCTGGTCCTCTGATTTACTTGTATCTTTGGAGACAAGTCTGTATAGTCCCCATTCCACTGACTGAGCATGCACAGTTGTAATGGTCTTAGATGAATGCGCGCAAAAGGAACTATGTCCATTGTCGCTACCATCAACCCGATCACTTCCATGCACTGAGCTACGGAAGGAAGAGGAACGGAATGAAGTATTCGACAAGAGTCCAGAAGCTTTGTCTTTCTGGCCTCTGTTAGAAAAATCCTCATTTCTGAGGAGTCTATAATTGTTCCCAAGAAGGGAACCCTTGTTGACGGGGATAGAGAACTCTTTTCCACGTTCACTTTCCAGCCGTGCGATCTGAGAAAGGCCAGGACGATGTCCGTGTGAGCCTTTGCTCGAGGGAGGGACGACGCTTGAATCAGAATGTCGTCCAGGTAAGGTACAACTGCAATGCCCCTTGGTCTTAGCACAGCTAGAAGGGACCCTAGTACCTTTGTGAAAATCCTTGGAGCAGTGGCTAATCCGAAAGGAAGCGCCACGAACTGGTAATGTTTGTCCAGGAATGCAAACCTTAGGAACCGATGATGTTCCTTGTGGATAGGAATATGTAGATACGCATCCTTTAAATCCACCGTGGTCATGAATTGACCTTCCTGGATGGAAGGAAGGATAGTTCGAATGGTTTCCATCTTGAAAGATGGGACCTTGAGAAATTTGTTTAAGATCTTGAGATCTAGGATTGGTCTGAACGTTCCCTCTTTTTTGGGAACTATGAACAGATTGGAGTAGAACCCCATCCCTTGTTCTCTCAATGGAACAGGATGAATCACTCCCATTTTTAACAGGTCTTCTACACAATGTAAGAACGCCTGTCTTTTTATGTGGTCTGAAGACAACTGAGACCTGTGGAACCTTCCCCTTGGGGGAAGTCCCTTGAATTCCAGAAGATAACCCTGGGAGACTATTTCTAGCGCCCAAGGATCCAGAACATCTCTTGCCCAAGCCTGAGCGAAGAGAGAGAGTCTGCCCCCCACCAGATCCGGTCCCGGATCGGGGGCCGATATTTCATGCTGTCTTGGTAGCAGTGGCAGGTTTCTTTGCCTGCTTTCCCTTGTTCCAGCCTTGCATTGGTCTCCAAGCTGGCTTGGCCTGAGAAGAATTACCCTCTTGCTTAGAGGACGTAGCACCTTGGGCTGGTCCGTTTTTACGAAAGGGACGAAAATTAGGTCTATTTTTTGCCTTGAAAGGCCGATCCTGAGGAAGGGCATGGCCCTTACCCCCAGTGATATCAGAGATAATCTCTTTCAAGTCAGGACCAAACAGCGTTTTCCCCTTGAAAGGAATGTTTAGTAGCTTGTTCTTGGAAGACGCATCAGCCGACCAAGATTTCAACCAAAGCGCTCTGCGCGCCACAATAGCAAACCCAGAATTCTTAGCCGCTAACTTAGCCAATTGCAAAGAGGCGTCTAGAGTGAAAGAATTAGCCAATTTGAGAGCATTGACTCTGTCCATAATCTCCTCATAAGGAGGAGAGTCACTATCGAGCACCTTAATCAGTTCATCAAACCAGAAATATGCGGCTGTAGTGACAGGGACAATGCATGAAATGGGTTGTAGAAGGTAACCCTGCTGAACAAACATCTTTTTAAGCAAACCTTCTAATTTTTTATCCATAGGATCTTTGAAAGCACAACTATCCTCTATGGGAATAGTGGTGCGTTTGTTTAAAGTAGAAACCGCTCCCTCGACCTTGGGGACTGACTGCCATAAGTCCTTTCTGGGGTCGACCATAGGAAACAATTTTTTAAATATGGGGGGAGGGACGAAAGGAATACCGGGCCTTTCCCATTCTTTATTAACAATGTCCGCCACCCGCTTGGGTATAGGAAAAGCTTCTGGGAGCCCCGGCACCTCTAGGAACTTGTCCATTTTACATAGTTTCTCTGGGATGACCAAATTTTCACAATCATCCAGAGTGGATAATACCTCCTTAAGCAAAATGCGGAGATGTTCCAATTTAAATTTAAAAGTAATCACATCAGATTCAGCCTGCTGAGAAATGTTCCCTAAATCAGTAATTTCTCCCTCAGACAAAACCTCCCTGGCTCCCTCAGATTGGGTTAGGGGCCCTTCAGAGATATTAATATCAGCGTCGTCATGCTCTTCAGTAACTAAAACAGAGCATCCACGCTTACGCTGACAAGGGTTCATTTTGGCTAAAATGTTTTTGACAGAATTATCCATTACAGCCGTTAATTGTTGCATAGTAAGGAGTATTGGCGCGCTAGATGTACTAGGGGCCTCCTGAGTGGGCAAGACTCGTGTAGACGAAGGAGGGAATGATGCAGTACCATGCTTACTCCCCTCACTTGAGGAATCATCTTGGGCATCATTGTCATTATCACATAAATCACATTTATTTAAATGAATAGGAATTCTGGCTTCCCCACATTCAGAACACAGTCTATCTGGTAGTTCAGACATGTTAAACAGGCATAAACTTGATAAGAAAGTACAAAAAACGTTTTGAAATAAAACCGTTACTGTCACTTTAAATTTTAAACTGAACACACTTTATTACTGCAATTGCGAAAAAACATGAAGGAATTGTTCAAAATTCACCAAACTTTCACCACAGTGTCTTAAAGCCTTGAAAATATTGCACACCAATTTTGGAAGCTTTAACCCTTAAAATAACGGAACCGGAGCCGTTTTAAGCTTTAACCCCTTTACAGTCCCTGGTATCTGCTTTGCTGAGACCCAACCAAACCCAAGGGGAATACGATACCAAATGATGCCTTCAGAAGTCTTTTATCAGTATCAGAGCTCCTCTCACATGCGACTGCATGCCATGCCTCTCAAAAACAAGTGCGCAACACCGGCGCGAAAATGAGACTCTGCCTATGCTTTGGGAAAGCCCCTAAAGAATAAGGTGTCTAAAACAGTGCCTGCCGATATAATTATATCAAAATACCCAGAATAAATGATTCCTCAAGGCTAAATAAGTGTTAATATCAATCGATTTAGCCCAAAAAATGTCTACAGTCTAAATAAGCCCTTGTGAAGCCCTTATTTACAATCGTAATAAACATGGCTTACCGGATCCCATAGGGAAAATGACAGCTTCCAGCATTACATCGTCTTGTTAGAATGTGTCATACCTCAAGCAGCAAAGGACTGCAAACTGTTCCCCCAACTGAAGTTAATGCTCTCAACAGTCCTGTGTGGAACAGCCATGGATTTTAGTTACGGTTGCTAAAATCATTTTCCTCATACAAACAGAATTCTTCATCTCTTTTCTGTTTCTGAGTAAATAGTACGTACCAGCACTATTTGAAAATAACAAACTCTTGATTGAATAATGAAAAACTACAGTTAAACACTAAAAAACTCTAAGCCATCTCCGTGGAGATGTTGCCTGTACAACGGCAAAGAGAATGACTGGGGTAGGCGGAGCCTAGGAGGGATCATGTGACCAGCTTTGCTGGGCTCTTTGCCATTTCCTGTTGGGGAGGAGAATATCCCACAAGTAAGGATGACGCCGTGGACCGGACACACCTATGTTGGAGAAAACCAACAAACAAACAATATAGCAGAGCTTTTAATCCCTCCCACTATCCCAGAATCCTCCAGTAATACATATGGCCAAGAGAAAGAAGTAAAACAAAGAAACATGGAAGATAAAGCAGGGTAAGTAAAGTGCAAACTGGAACTGCCGCCAACTATATAAATAAATATAGGTGGGTCTTGTGGACTCTCACAATTATGAAAGAAATCCATTTATCAGGTAAGCATACATTTTGGCTCTCTTTTTTTTAAAATAAGATTGGGAGAGTCCACAAGCCATCACATGTGGGATCCTATATCCAAGGAGTTAAGCCCATAAAAACCACCATGAAATAGGGAAACATAATTGTGAAAGGAATACTAAACCCACATTTTTTTTTTCTTTCATGATTCAGATAGAGCATGAAATTTTAAGCAACTTTCTAATTTACTCCTATTATAACATTTTCTTTGTTCTCTTGCTATCTTTATTTAAAAAGCAGGAATGTAAATCTTAGCAGCCAGCCCATTTTAGGTTCAGCAACATGGATAGCATTTGCTTATTGGTGGCATACATTTAGCTACCAATAAGCAAGCATAACCCAGGTTCTCAACCAAAAATGGGCCGGCTCCTATGCCTCATATTCCTGCCTTTTAAATAAAGATAACGAGAAAGAAGACAATTTGACTTTACTGACAAAAGCAGCCTCTGAAGAGGTAAACAAATCAAAATGATCAAATTTAGTAAAAACACTCTAGAAATATGAAAATAATTCCAGTGGTAGCCTCAAACCAGGAAAGGCTTTCTAAACCTTGAGATATGTCTGTCTGGTCACAAGTTTTCTTGCCAAAATCAGAATATCAATAAACTTGTTCAGATAACCATTTGTGGGTTAGGATTAGGCATTTTATCGCCATGCCATCATACTTAGCACTTTGAGACCCTGGAAATAGAAGGGGCCCTGTGAAACTAAGTCCCAAGCCTGCTATACAGATGGCTACCTATCTCCGAGTTAGCCCAAGAGAAGCAGAAAGGAAATGCACACTGCTTTGGAACCAAAATGTTAACCCTGCTGTCCCAGAGAAGATTAGGCAAGGATGAATGTTTTGTTTTTGGAAAACATTCTATCAGCTTCAAATGCAGAGATCAGATGGAGCTGCAGATGACAGGACTGGTTTTCCAGTGTATGCAGATACTGTTTTTAAGAGTGTTGTAGAAGTTATTTGCTACTTGTCTCTACGTTTCCGAGCAATGTGAATCATGTGCACATGTCCATACTAATAGACTGTGTGCTATGAAGGTGCACTGTACTTACCTGTCAGTACCTTTGTCTGCCGTGCTCACCTCAGCCGCAGAACACTGCTTCCAGTAGACATGCCCATCCTTGGCAGTGCAGGCAAGGTGCTAAGGATCTCACAAGCATCTATAACACGGGATTGCAAGACAAATCCACATTTCACCTGGGGAGGGCTGTGTGTCACACAAGGAGTCTCAAACTGTAGACCATGGGACTAGCAGATAAATCTGCATTTAACCTATGACATTTCAAAATTGGGAAAATATGTTTCACTGTCTGGCTAACAAATCCTCATCTAAATTCATCTCACTACTTGCTGGAAGAAAAAAAATGACAGGGATTCTGGGAGAGTTGGAGGAATTAAAAGCTCTGGCATGTTGAGTGTTTTGCCTCTTCCTAATGGACTGGAGTTTAATCCCACGTGATGGCTTCTGGACTCTCACCACTAAAGAATAGTTAAAAAAAAAAAAACAGTAATATGCTGTCTTCTAAAACATACAACTCTGAGTGTAACCTAATAAACTAACATGCAGTTATAAGGTTTATTTTCCCTATGAATTCTCCAGTATCATTAAAAGGCTAATTTTGGCAGTATATTTGCTCAAAGAAAAGATGCTGGTTAGTAGCACAGAGAATCAGACAACTCCCATTTCTCACCTAGGGACTTTCTCACATCTTGTCCGTTACTTTCTCACATCTTGTCCGTTAAACACACTTTTTGTTTGTCAGAGCAATATCAGATACCATATATTGTTTAAATGAAGTATCTACTTTCCCTTCAAAATTTCATATGACACTTTTTTTTTTTTTTTTTTACCAAAATGTAGATGGACCAGTAAGTACGTGGATTTTTCTATTTGTCACAATGTATTTTATAACCTAAACAGAAAAAAAGGCTTCAGTCGAAAATACATGTAAAAATGGTGCATATCAATTTGTTAGAGCATTTCATCTTTGCATAACAGATAATAGACGATTATGGTTCCAAAATGAGACTTTACCGGGATAAAACACACAGTAAGATAGGGTCAGTAACACAAAAATGTAATTCTCTAACAATTTGGAGCATGTATTTTTTGCATGAATGTCTCTTTAATTGATATTGGTTTTAAGTTGGCCTGTCTTTGGTACTGAACTTGTACTGAATATCAAGATTCAACAACCACCACTCATAAACTGATCCAGTGTTCCCCTAGAATGCAAACAAATAAATTCGCTGTCCATCCAGATTTCTTTTGAAGGAAGGATGTAATGGTTTAAAGTATTTTGTCATGACTTCATATATGGGTCAAAGAAGCCAAGACATACTCATCTGAAGAGCTTTTGTACAATAATCATGCATCTTCAACACCACCATGAAAATAATTTTTTAGGCTGTCTGGTTATTGCTTTCTTGGTCAACTCAAATTGTAGGTGTGCAAAAGAGGACAAGAAAAATGCTTACCTGATCATTTTCTTTACTTCTGACGGGAAGAGTCCACAGTTGCATTCATTACTTTTGGGAATTCAGAACCTGGCCACCAGGAGGAGGCAAAGACACCCCAGCCAAAGGCTTAAATACCTCCCCCACTTCCCTCATCCCCCAGTCATTCTGCCGAGGGAACAAGGAACAGTAGGAGAAATATCAGGGTGAAAAAGGTGCCAAAAGAAGAAACTAAATTACAGCTGCATCATCGATAAATGGGCGGGCAGGGAGCTGTGGGCTCTTCCGTCAGAAGAAAAGAAAATTATCAGGTAAGCATAATTTAAGTTTTTCATCTTAAACGGGAAGAGTCCACAGCTGCATTCATTACTTTTGGGAAAACAATACCCAAGTTATAGAGGACACTGAATGCAAACAAAGGGCGGGTACAAAAAGGTGGCCCCTTTGAAAGGCACCACAGCCTGAAATTACCCAACACCATACAAAAAACTGAAAACGACAAAGGGAAAAAACCGGAAGCCCAGAAAACTGCTCATCAGTTACACAACCTTCAAAGCCGTGCTAGGGACCACTCAAAATCCCCAGAGTCCGCTGATCATAAAAGCCTCAGAGGAGCCGGCCCTGCGGCTCTCGACTCCCATGAAGCGTACCCCTGACCTAAAGGACAAGAACCTCTATCTACCCCCGATAGGGAGAACAGAGGACCCAATAAGAGATCCAAAGGACCATCCAACAAGGGAAGAGAGAAAACTCAAAAGTAAAACTTAGAGCATACCCAAGGTTGCTACAGGACCACTGCCCAGGGAGACAAACTCCCTAGAAGGGAAAGGACCAGAAAGATAAATTCAATACTCAGGAGAAAACGATCACTAGGATGACCAAAGGGCCACCCTCCAATCCAAGACACAGCACCATACAACCTATGGTGCTCCAAAACCTCGAGTTCCCCATTGTATCGTAGTCAAGACGAAAACCCATCAGATTAGATAAGCATAGACAGGGTAACTGTCCTAGCAGCTAAAAAAGAGCTCTCCGTGAGAACACAGAGCCACCTCTAAACAAGAACTCGCGATGACCAAGCTCCAGGCAGTAAAGCTGACCCTTAGCCATCGTGGGACCTCACCCCACCGAGAACCGCAGAGAAACATCTGCAACAGCTCCCGTCCAAAAAAAATCCGGTCACCAAGGAGCGTCCCATCCCACCAGCAGAAGCACCAGTAGAGAGATGGACCTCAAGAGCCCCCCCCCCCCACCAAATGGGAGAACAGACTCGATAAAAGTACACGGTCAATACTTAACAGAGCAGACCGATCCCTGACCTTCACTCCAAGGTAACTGTCTCAGCCCAAAGGCTGGTGAAGACCAAAGACAAAGAGTACCAAAAACTCCGCCCAGACTTCAGAAGAGAAGGGATGGGTCTGCAAGGGAGCGAAACCCCTGAGTAGAGCTCTGACCACTTACTTAAAACTGGCATGCTACCATGAGCCATGACAGGAACTACGTGCTCAGGTTCCAGAACCCCTACACGGCTGCCTTCCCTAAAGAAGGAACACTCTCAAAAGGAAGATAGAACTCTGACCCACCGTGTCCTAATACCAGAATCCAGCCCCGTAATCCTGAGTATGCAAGGAGTGGAAAAAACCCTCCGAAGCGAGAAAAACAGGAACCCACAGGCCTTCCCGGATACTGAGGTACCTCCAAATCAAAAGGAGAGCAAACGCAAGAAACTCATCCCCCACCATAGGTGAGGAGAAGAGGAAGAAGAGAAAACGGTAAACACCCTACCTAGAGGTGAAACCCTTCAGTCATTACCGCCAGCTCAGGTGATATGACAACTGAAAGTCTACAAGGAAGCATTAGATGCCCCAGAAGACAAAGTAGGGACCCGTTAGAGAGACCTCAAACTTAAACTTCAGGCAGATATCAATCTCCCATGAGACACGAAAAACCCCTTTCAAAGGGACACGCGGGAGATCCAACCCCAAGGTTGAACTGAACCGCCCATGCCCGATTCCAGGCAAGAGACATGGTCCTAAGAGTCCCCGGGAAACAGGACCGATCGAAAGATCTAACCCTCCTGAGGAACCCTTAAGCTGCCTCCTATGGTTTGGAGTGCACCCAGGACAGAGCCTTCCACCATCCAAAGTCCTTAGACATAGGGTACCAGCAACAGCCTCAAACCCAAGAGTCTGAAAAAAACTTGAAAAAGGTCTAAGAAAATGGCAACCAGTACCATTGGATCTTAAGATAATCCTTTGTAGACTACCTGATCTATACTACGGTTTAGATAAATTAAACCCATTTTCTTGACCCCAAAAGGGCGAAGGTCTGTATCTGATCCCGAACCTCCAACCCGCAAGCCCAAATGGCTAGATCTGCTATAAGGTCGAAGGATAGCACCCGAGATTACAAGGGACAGCTCTTAGATTGAGGAGACGACATATCTCCAGAGATCCTTACAGGATTAGTCTCCCGGAAATCCCAATAACAGGAACAACAACTGGAGCCTCGCAGCTCCTGGTAGAAAAAACGGGGTGATCCACACCCCTGCTCTCCAAGTACGAGAGCAAGCGAGATACTGAGAAAAGAAAGAAGGACATACGCCAAGAAGGGGAAAAAAAGGTAGTCTCCGCCACCGCAAAAGGAAATGCGACTAGGCTACAAGAGTCGACATCTGGAAGATACTGAAAGCGAAAACGCAAATCGTCCACCAAACCGATATTCCAGACCTCCGGAGGTTTTCCACATCTCCAAACTCTAAAGGAATGGAGTACTATGGTTCTGAGTCCAAAAGGACCTCTAGAAACCACGATGAAGCTTTAAAAAGTCGGTCACGTATTCAAAACAAATTGCAAGAAAAGGCCAACTTAGATTGGAGCTCACAACCTTCCTTCCAGAAGCGTTGGATCTAAACACTAGGCCCCATACTTTGTAGTAGGATCCGAGCTCGGAGCCCACATCTATAGGCCAAAGTGACATTCCGACAGGATATCAGCACCATGAGGCTGACATGAACCGCAAGGAACAGCAGCTAGCGCCCGATCAGTACTGGCTGGTACAAGAGCACTCCAGAACTGTCCAAAGGTCCAAGAAAAATTGACCAGATGGTTCGATAAGATAAACTAGAACATAACTATGTTCTTAAAAAAAAAAAAGTGCAACTTCCGAGGAAGTGCCCACGTGACCACAAAATCGCAAGTATCAGTTCCATAGAAAGAACATTCCCAAAACGGAATTTATATCAGACATGAGCTCTTTAAAACAAATCAAACACATCCTAACCAGATCAAAATAAAAGTAAGGCAAAACCCTCGGGTGAACGCCCAAGGAGAATGGGCACGCCAACCAGACCAGCCGATCATAGGCCCCATTCTCCCAAGCTCAGAACTGGAACCGATACATAAAAGAAAGAAAAAATGGAGACAAGGAGATTGGTTTCATCCCCAAACGTCTAACCCAGCTTGCCATCTGGCACAGAAGGCCGAGGATCCCTCGGCCCACTAGGACTGGAATCCTCCAGCACTGTCAAAACATGCCTTAGTAGGACACAAAGACATGCCAGCCTATAACGGAAGGCAAAATTATCTCTCGTCGGATCGCTGGACAACCATGTCCCCGAGGTTGGGGCCCCTGAAGCCTTAGAAACCATCGCTTTCCCTGAAGGCCAAACTGAATCAGGCGATCTCACACCCGACGGGCCCTGGTTGACAGAACATGGACAGTACCTTAAAAATATTTCCCTTGGGAGATATAAATGAGCCAGCGTCATAGATATGGCCATCCGGAACCGTGCCGTAACCTCTGGAGGAAACAAGCCGCCTTCCAGAGAAGGAGTAACGGCCATAGGGACACCTGCTTGCGTAGCAAAAGAAGGTTCTGGGGCACGCGCCTCACAGGACATGGAATTCTCGGGGGCGGATGACTCAATGCACTCTAAGTTCCCTGGTTCGGGAGAAGAGAGTACTCTGGAATGGCAATTGGAACAAAACTGATGGGCATGAATAACCCGGGCCATTTCATATTCTTCACAAGACGCATTCTCTGAATCGGAGATATCCGTGTCTAAAAAAATCAGAATCCTTCATAACTTTGGGATTGAAAATATGGACAAACACTAAACGGCACCTCCCCCCCCCCCCCCCCCCAATGGCTGGGGTACTCACCACCTCTTGTGAACCAGACAACTAACAATCAGACTGCGTCACCACTCGGTCAGAATACGGAAGTGGAATACAACGTAACCGCACCCAGTCACGAGGTGCACTGTGGAAGTCACAAAAAAAGGCAAGCAAATCTAAAGAGATTGCGCCAACTGTTCCTAATAGCCATGAGCCCAAGTATCACTGCATATTAGCAGACAGAATCACATAACAAACATGATTAATCCCTTAATGACCACAGCCCTTTTCCATTTTCTGCCCGTTTGGGACCTAGGCTATTTTTACAATTCTGCAGTGTTTGTGGTTAGCTGTAATTTTCCTCTTACTCATTTACTGTACCCACACATATTATATACTGTTTTTCTCGACATTAAATGGACTTTCTAAAGATACCATTATTTTCATCATATCTTATAATTTACTATATAAAAAAAAAAAAATATGAGGAAAAACGGAAAGAAAACACACTTTTTCTAACTTTGACCCTCAAAATCTGTTACACATCTACAACCACCAAAAAACACCCAAGCTAAATAGTTTTCAAAATTTTGTCCTGAGTTTAGAAATACCCAATGTTTACATGTTTTTTGCAAGTTATAGGGCAATAAATACAAGTGGCACTTTGCTATTTCCAAACCACTTTTTTTCAAAATTAGCGCTAGTTACATTGGAACACTGATATCTTTCAGGAATCCGTGAATATCCCTTGACATGTATATATTTTTTTAAGAAGACATCCCAAAGTATTGATCTAGGCCCATTTTGGTATATTTCATGCCACCATTTCACCGCCAAATGCAATCAAAAAAAAAAAAAATCGTTCACTATTTCACAAACTTTAGGTTTCTCACTGAAATTATTTACAAACAGCTTGTGCAATTATGGCACAAATGGTTGTAAATGCTTCTCTGGGATCCCCTTTGTTCAGAAATAGAAGACATATATGGCTTTGGCGTTGCTTTTTGGTAATTAGAAGGCCGCTAAATGCCACTGTGCATCACACGTGTATTATGCCCAGCAGTGAAGGGGTTAATTATAGAGCATGTAGGGAGCTTGTAGTGCTAATTTTAGCTTTAGTGTAGTAGACAACCCCAAGTATTGATCTAGGCCCATTTTGGTATATTTCATGCCACCATTTTACCGACAAATGTGATCAAATAAAAAACATTGTTCACTTTTTCACAAATTTTAGGTTTCTCACTGAAATTATTTACAAACAGCTTGTGCAATTACGGCACAAATGGTTGTAAATGCTTCTCTGGGATCCCCTTTGTTCAGAAATAGCAGACATACTGTATATGGCTTTGGCGTTGCTTTTTGGTAATTAGAAGGCCGCTAAATGCTGCTGCGCACCACACGTGAATTATGCCCAGCAGTGAAGGGGTTAATTATCGAGGCATCACTGCAATACCCTGGAAGCAGCTGGAAGCAATCAGGATCGCTTTCAGAGCTTCAAACCCCAGAGGACGTGCCAGGAATCTCCTTGGTCGTTAAGGGTGTTTTTTTGTAGGACGTTCCTGGCACGTCCTTGGTCGTTAAGGGGTTTAAGTCCCCCCTGTTCAATAACCCCCCTCAGGAGATATTAACCCTTTATTCCTAAAGATAAAGGAGTCCCACTGGGACCCTGACTTCTTTTCTTAACATTACATGTACATATCGAAATAAAATTAAATGATCTTACCGGAATCTGCGCCGTGGAACAGGAACACGGCCCTTCAAGTGTGACAGATAGTAGCCTCGCTTCTGACATGGACTTAAGTGAATAAAGGCAGGCAGTGAAACGCTGATATGCCAAAGAGCTGTTAATATGAGTCGGGATGGTTTCGCAGACGAAAGGCAAAGAATGACTGGGGGATGAGTGAAGTGGGGGAGGTATTTAAGCCTTTGGCTGGGGTGTCTTTGCCTCCTCCTGGTGGCCAGGTTCTGAATTCCCAAAAGTAATGAATGCAGCTGTGGACTCTTCCCGTTTAAGAAGAAAAAATATTTAGAGAAAAAGCAGAGGAGCCGGAAATGCAGCATATCAAAACAGACTATGGGCAAATTAATAATACAATGTGTATATACAAGATCAATTTTGCTTCATTATGGAGAAAATTACTTTTAAAGGAGTTTGACTCTCTATAATTATTTGGCGGGGGAAATAAAAATCATCTGTTACCTTACATGAGTTAACCTCTTCATATATTGATGTTGACCTGAAAGCTATAATAGCGAACTAACATATTCTGATCCAATAGCACTCTTTTTCACATAACTACAGTTTATAAATAATGTAGTCTAACTACTAAATACAATAATAAATATATGTATCAAGATTGTCCAATATGTATATAGACTACTAATTGTGTCCCTTTAAGTTACAAATGTGCAATTTGTTTCTTTGCCAGAAGTATCTTCATTCTATGAGTAGTGGCTTTCTGTGCTTACCTGTTGGGGATGATACCGCTGTTGAGCCTGGGACAGGTATTGAGCCTGGGGCTGCGGGTACTGAGGCTGCGACTGCTGATTGCAATATGGCTGTTGGCCTTGCTGGCAGTAGCCACTTACACCTTGCTGACCGTACTGAGGCGGCATCTGTTAGAAGAGCCAAGCAAAGTACACACGAGTCAGGAGGGTGGAACCAAAGCAACACTCACGTAGTTCAAAGGATATCCTTTACAACAGTGCATGTATACTCAACAGATAAGACTTGGGAAAGGGGGGAATTGGATTGTTTGACTTTCTATGACCCTAAAAATTAACCTACAGCAGTAATAGGTTTAAAAGGGCAAGTATTTATGAAAATTTAAAAGTTAAAAATAAACATATTAGGGCACATATTAAAGTTATATGACATCGCTCCTGATACCTAACTGTCCAATCATGAGTTTGTGGCATTTTCATCTTATCTATACTGGTTAATAAAAAATGCAGGCATTTTACTAGTTATTTTTGTAATAAACCATTGATTTAAAGGGATAGGAAAGTCAAAATTAAACTTGCATGATTCAGATAGAGCATGTCATTTCATTCAAGACACTTTTAAATTCTCTTCTATTTTCAAATGTGCTTTGTTTTCTTAATTTTTCTTGTTGAAAAATAATACGCACACATCCTACTCTAGTGGGAGATAGCTGCTGATTGGTTCCTGCACACATTAGTCTCTTGTGATTGGCTAACTAGATGTGTTCAGCTAGCTGTCCGTGTTCTTTCAGCAAAGGATAACAAGATAATGAAGCAAATTTCATAATAAAAGTTAATAGGAAAGTTGATTAAAATTGTATGTTATATCCAAATCATAAAAGAAAATTATGGGGTTTCCCATCCGTTTAATTTGCTTCTGTTTCATTTTAGTCACAGAAAAAAATGTGTTTGACCAAAATTTTTACTTATCCTTTTTGGCAATAAAATTAGCACAGATAACTGTACAATGGTGCAGCTAAATGCGCTTATTTATATGCTTATTCGAGAAGCAAAAACATAATTATAAAATGTTTATAATTAAATAAAACTTTTAATCATTTAGGAATAGACATTTTCCTCAGATGGATCAAGAAACAGAGTTTGTGCTATTTTGTTTAAACAAAAGTTATGTTCCTAGAATAACTCCTTCAGTGCTTAGCACAACATTAATGCTTAAAATTACTATGAGGTAAAAACGTCTTTATTCTCTTTGGCATCAACCTTGAATGAATAACTATTCCCTCAGTCAAGCCCACGTGGTAAAGCCCGAAGCCATAAGGTACTAAAATTTAATTAATACAATATGTTTGTTTTGCAGCCATTCAAATCATCAAGGACTAATGTGTCGAGACCAGAATTAAACACAAATAATTACAGGAAAAATAAAGAAAAATCAATCAAAGAACAAAAGAGATCAGAATAAAAAAGTCTGTTTACAACGTCTTGTGCTACTTTAGTGCAGACCACACACAGCTATTGTTGCAAACTTCTATTTAGGTACCTGAGGCAAATAGGATATCTTAGACTTTAAGCTATCTAGAAAGCAGGGCCTTGTAATACTTCTGTTCCAGTCTGCCATCCTTGTTTTATCTTTATGTATTGTATCACCTGTATAGTGCTAAGGAACTGGTGCATTGCAAACAAAGGAAATAATAATTATAATTTAATCTGAGGAAATCATGAGAATATATATATATATATATATATATATATATATATATATATATATATATATATATATATATATATATATACATACATACATACATATATATATATATTTATATATATATACACATACACACAACAACTTTTAAAATTAGGGAGAGGTAAAAGGCGAGTTTAAAATCCTCCACTACGCACAAAATATAGAGAAAATAACTAATTGTGTAGTTCATGAACAAATCTAGACAGGCCAGAAGGCTTGTTTTTCCCACAGAAAACCTCTGGGATACGAAGTAAAAAGATGCGTTGTGAACCTAATTTGCATATATTACCCAGAATCCTTTGCTGCATTGGAAACAATGTATTCCAGAGGTTTTCTGTGGGAAACACAAGCCTTCTGGCCTGTTCTGTTAATGAACTACACAATGTATTATGAGTTTCTCTCTCTCTCTCTATATATATATATATATATATATATATATATATATATATATATATATATATATATATATATATATATATATATATATATATATATATATATATATATATAGAACTAGGAATATGGCAGATAACAAAATAATAAAAACGGTTCCAAAATGGTAGCACCCATTATTAGAGGGAGTGCCTAATTTATGTACCACATAATTTAAAGGGACATTAAAATATGATTTCATTTATGCTTCAAAAATTAATCACTGCATGGCAAAAGGTCTTCATGTAAAATTAAAAGGATTTTGTCATTTTGTTAGCACTATTTCCATTGTTTCAGAGTTCAGGGACACACGGCTCGAAAAGCCACTTATCTCCTTTCCCGAGGCCAATTGGGGATTGACATAAATGTGCTTTGGCACATATCAAGCAATCACTGTGCTCTATGAAGTAGGTTCAAGGTTCTCAATTACATGCAACACACTCCAGCTTCTCCCCAGGGCATTGGAAAACAACTATTTTTTTAAATTAAAATGACAGGAAATGCAAACTAAATATATAATAAACAGCTAGATTTCGAGTTTTGCGTTATGAGGGGTGTGGTGCTAACTTGCACGTTATTGTCACCGCTCACTTCCCTACAGCGCTGGTATTACAGGTTTACAAAAACCTGGCGTTAGCAGGTAAGAAGTGAGCGTATTTTACGTGCTCGTGCACAATTTCCCCATAGACATCAATGGGGAGAGCTGGATGAAAAAAAAGCCTAACACCTGCAAAAAAGCAGCGTAAAGCTTCGTAACACAGCCCTATTTATTCCTATTGGGAAAGAAAATTTATGTTTACACCTAACACGAACCCCAAATCTAAACACCCCTAATCTTACTCTTATTAACCCCTAATCTGCCATCCCCGACATCTACATTATACTTATTAAGCCCTAATCTGCCGCTCCAGACATCACTGCCACTATAATAAACATATTAACCACTAAACCGCCGCACTCTCGCATCACAAACACTAGTTAAATATTATTAACCCCTAATCTGCCACCTCTAACATCGCCGCCACCTACCTACATTTATTAACCCCTAATCTGCCGCCCCCAACGTCGCCGCCACAAAAACATAATTTATTAATCCCTAAACCTAAGTCTAACCCTAACACACCTTAACTTAAATATAATTCAAATAAATCGAAATAAAACCTACTATTAATAACTAAATAATTCCTATTTAAAACTAAATACTTACCTGTAAAATAAACCCTAAGATAGCTACAATATAACTAATAGTTACATTGTAGCTAGCTTAGACTTTATTTTTATTTTACAGGCAAATTTGAATGTATTTGAACTAGGTAGAATAGTTACTAAATAGTTATTAACTATTTACTAACTACCTAGCTAAAATAAATACAAATTTACCTGTAAAAAACCTAATCTGTCTTACACTAACACCTAACCTTACACTACAATTAAATCAATTACATAAATTAAATACAATTAACCTACATTACAAAAAAAACACACTAAATTACACAAAATAAAAAAAAAAAAAATTATAAGATATTTAAACTAATTACACTTAATCTAATAGCCCTATCAAAATAAAATAAAAAAAAAAACAAAATAAAAAAAAAACCTAGCCTAAACTAAACTACCAATAGCCCTTAAAAGGGCCTTTTGCGGGGCATTGCCCCAAATAAATCGGCTCTTTTACCTGTAAAATAAAATACAAACAACCCCCCAACAGTAAAACCCACCACCCACACAACCAACCCCCCAAATAAAAACCTAACTAAAAAAACCTAAGCTCCCCATTGCCCTGAAAATGGCATTTGGATGGGCATTTAGCTATTTTTCAAATGCCCAAACCCCTAATCTAAATAATAAAACCCACCCAATAAACCCTTAAAAAAAAATCTAACACTAACCCCCGAAGATCCACTTACAGTTTTGAAGATCGGACATCCATCCTCACAAAGCCGGGAGAAGTCTTCATCCAAGCCGGCAGAAGTGGTCCTCCAGACGGCATCTTCTATCTTCATCCATCTGACGCGCGGCTCCATCTTCAAGACATCCGGCCCGGAGCATCCTCTTCAATCGAAGTCTTCTTCCAGAATGAAGGGTTCCTTTAAATGACGTCATCCAAGATGGCGTCCCTTGAATTCCGATTGGCTGATAGAATTCTATCAGCCAATCAGAATTAAAGGTGAAAAAATACCCAATCCTATTGGCTGATTGGAATTATTTAGTTATTAATAGTATGTTTTATTTAGATTTATTTTAATTATATTAAAGTTAGGGTTAGATTTAGGGTTAGGTTTAGGGGTTTATATGTTTATTATAGTGGCGGCGATGGTCCGGAGCGGCAGATTAGGGGTTAATAAATGTAGGTAGGTGGCAGCGATTGTTAGGGGCAGCAGATTAGGGGTTAAAAATATTTAACTAGTGTTTGAGATGTGGGAGTGCGGAGGTTTAGGGGTTAATATGTTTATTATAGTGGTGGCGATGTCGGGAGTGCCAGATTAGGGGTTAATAATTTTTATTTTTAGTGTTTGGGATGCGGCGGGCCTCGGTTTAGGGGTTAATAGGTAGTTTATGGGTGTTAGTGTACTTTTTAGCACTTTAGTTATGAGTTTTATGCTACAGCTTTGTAGCGTAAAACCCATAACTACTGACTTTAGATTGTGTTACGAAAAAGCTTGTAATATTATCGGCGCTATGGAAGTCCCATTGAAAAGAGACTTTACGCAAATTGCGTAAGTTAATTTGCTTTTTGGGCCAAAAAAGTGTGCGGTACAGCTTTTTTAACAAGACTCATAATAGCAGCGGTAGTGAAAAAGCAGTGTTATAACCCCATAACGCTGCTTTTTCACTCATAACACAAAACTCGTAATCTAGTCAAAAGTACTTTTTCACTATGCATACTTAAAAAAAAACATTTTATGAAAACCCAAAAACTTCTATTATCAGATTTGCTTTACTCTCTTGGTATCCTTTGCTGAAGGAGCGTCAATTCACTACTGGGAGCTAGCTGAACACACAAATGGTGATCCAATGACAAAAGGCATATATGTACAGCAACTAATCAGCAGCTATATCCCAGTAGCAAATTGCTGCTCCTTAGCATACCTAAATATGTTTTTCTACAAAGGATACAAAGAAAATTAGATTACAAAAAGTTATTTTAAATTGTATACTCTATTTGAATCATGTAATTTACATTTTCTCTCTACAGTCCCTTTAAATGCCAAGCAATTTCGCTGCTTAGCATCATAAACAAAATATTGTAAATAAACTGAGTAAAATGCCTGCATTGCAAAGCTGTGTTTACCGTGCAAAACATATAGATACAGGACACAAGCACATTTTTATTATTCCCCCACATAATTAAGCTTCCAATTTTCGACGTACAGTAAACATTGAAGTTCACATTTGCAACATTATTTATGCAGTGAGTTCTATCAGCTTTTTCCATATATTATTAGTTTTAACAACTACATAGAACAATTAAAGCCACACATTTTTTAAAATACATTTTTAAATCAGCAAGAACACCCATATGTTTGAGTAACACACATCGTTCACTGCTTGGTACCCATATGTTTAGTTTTGATATATCACATTTCAGTAGCAAGTCTGCGGTATTATTTTAGGCAGTTAGGATAACACTTAAACCAGTGTTAAATAGACTGTAATACTTTGGCAGAACATAAACATATTTTCATTAATTCCTGAATATGTTGTTTTTGTGTTCATTTTGTTAGTTTACTTGAGTGACAATGTATGTTGAACTGAGTGAAAAATGATCAGTTAAACTGAACGCAGAATTAAATAGATTAGGAACTTTTTAACCTTACAGAAATATGACAGCCAAAATATAATTTGATCCCCCCCCCGTAGTACAATTTTTAGAGGCTATATTGCACTGTACATGTGTATTAAAGGAACATAACTCGAAATGTAATTGCCCATAAATTATATAACCAATGTAACAACATTGTAATAATCATTAATTTATCAATTTTGCATTACAGATGGCCCTCGTTTTACAACGGTTCAATTTACACGTTTCAGAATAACAACCTTTTTTTCAGTCATGTGACTGCTATTGAAAAGCATTGAGAAGCAGTGCATTTATTAAAATAGCCAGCAGGTGGAGCTGTCAGCTTGTGTTGCAGCAAAGCCAAGCAAGCTGAAATTAATCAGTTTAACCAGACCTGAGCTATCGAGCAGATTTCAAAGGAACAAGATCTTCCTGTCTATAAATCAGTCCAGATTGTAATGCATAGAAAGAACTGTTTGCAGAAAAATGCAAGTGAAGTTTGTGTTGTGTGATTATTTTATTAGGTTTATAATGCTGTTTAGCAATGTTTTTGTTCATTTAACTTAGTTTAATTATATATCTGTGGTTGTGTGATTATTTTATTAGGTTTATAATGCTGTTTAGCATTTAAAGATCTTCATTTCAAAGCTTTAAAATAATGTATTAGGTGTTACTTATGACTATTTTGAGAGGGGCCTGGAACCTAACTCCCTCACTTCCCATTGACTTTCATTATAAACTGGGTTTCAATTTACAACAGTTTCGATTTACAACCATTCCTTCTGGAACCTAACCCCGGCGTAAACTGAGGGCTACCTGTATTTGAAAAATGGGTACTTGTTCATGCATCCCTTGTGAGGTCAAAAAAGCAAATTCTGTTACCATCATCATGCGGCAAATTGGCTAAACCAGTAACATTTTATCGAATATATAGTGGCCAAAATAGGACTCACTGTAAACTGGTTTGGGCACTGCTCTGACCAGTTACAGTGAAGTAAATTAAAGGGACACTGAACCCAAATTTACCAAATTAGATTGTCCTTGCTGATTGGTGGATAAATCATCCACCAATCAAAAACTGCTGTCCAGAGTACTGAACCAAGAAAAAAAAAGCTTAGATGCCTTTTTTTTCAAATAAAGATATCAAGAGAATGAAGAAACATTGATAATAGGAGTAAATTAGAAAGTTGCTTAAAATTGCATGCTCTATCTGAATCACAAAAGAAAAAAATTGGGTTCAGTGTCCCTTTAAGTTGGGCAAGGATATCTGCAGCATATTTAAAAGGAGCATTCATTTTCCCATAAAGTGTTTAATTACATGTAAATGAAAAAGAATGGTATCTTCTACCAGGTTTCATTATGTTTATTTCATTATTAAGAAAAGCAGAACACTGACCTTCCTATGTGCTGCACATATTGGTTAATATGTGAGGAGCTTGTTTATATTTGTCTTAGAAATAGGAAACTGTATAATAATGTGTTTTTGCTAAATGTGTGCAGTTCTTCTTTGCTATGCTGAGAATTGTAAACTCTCACAATCAAAAGAGATTTTATAAAGCAGGGTTAGAGAAACCATTTTTGGGGGTTATTCTCCATGTATCTATGTACAAATACCGCTGGTCTGGCTCCTAAAAATTCTTACCTTCTCCTAAATTTTAAACATTTGTGCCAACCCCTGTCCTAGGCTTACATTTGTATTCTAAGGGTAGTTCTTAAAGGTGAAAGAGATGGCATAGGGCAGTGGATGGAAAACTATCTATAACAAGAGTACCTCTGCTGTTCTCTTCTTCAGAGTGCTCTTTTGAGTTGTCGCTTCCCTTGTTTGACACATACCAGAAGTCCCCAAAAACACATTTTAGTTCTGCTTTTTCCCTTGGGTCAGAAAAAAATATGGAACACATTCTTACTTTCTGTTTTTCACCACCCTGGGGGTCGGCGAAAACTAGTGCTGAGGACCACATGCGGCCCATGGCATGCCCGTTGGCCACCATGATATAGAGCTTGAGGTAGAAAATCAATTTGGTATTAGGGAAGTGCATTAGGAGGAGTATTCAGCAGGCAATGAGATGGTGAAGATGGCGGCCTCCAGGCTATTTTTGGAGTTGGATTTCTTCTTGTGAAAGCGCAACACACTTAGATCTGGATTTGCAAAGATCTTGGTGTGTTGAATTTCACAAGAAGAAATCTGGCTGTGAAAATAGCGGCGGCCGGCCATCTTTTCCATTGTTAACTGCTGAATACTCTGAAATGCACAGCCCTAACTATACCATGAAATTACAACTAAAGGGTTTATGAACAGAGAGATTTGAGAGCATGTGATTTTGAATAACTTTAAAATTTACTTCCCGTTACCAAATTTGCTCCATTTTCTTGATATCCTTTGTTGTAGGAGCAGCAGTGCACTACTGGGAGTAGCTGATCACATCCAGTAAACCAATGGCGACAAGAGGGCATTTATGTGCAGCCACCAATCTAGCAGCTAGCGCCCAGTTATGGCATTGATGATGCTGGAAACCAAGAGAATTAAAACATATTAGTAAATTGGAAAAAGGGCCACATTTTGAGGATATCTGAACTGGAGCACAGGTGAAATAATCAGCTGATTAGAAAAACATTTTTATTTTTACCTGCCCTCATCCAAGGTATCCTAAAAATCTGTCCTGTTGGGGAGGCTTGATGAGAGGTTTGAAAACCAGTGATGTAGAATGATGATTTGAGATTTTTTTTTTCTGGCCACACAACAAAGCAATGTAAAATGTATTTAAAATTAATCTAAATATGCTTATTTATAAAGGGTAAAGTTATAGTCTAGAAATCTAGTTTCTCAACCGGTGGTACGTGTACCCTGGGGGTATTGGGGCATTGGCAAGGGGTACGCCAGGGATTGGCCTTCATTTGTTGTTCTATTGTAAACATGACATACCAACGTAAGCAGTTGTTTCTCATTTCTACCCTTGAGCACCCCTAACAGGACCAAGTGTGAAGATTTCCCTGCGTAGGTTAGACCACTGCGCAATCACTGATTCACTTAAATTGGGTAAAACCTTTAGATTCTGGCTTGTTAGTGACATTGGAGGGCTGGATTTGAGCTTTTTTGATATGAACAGAAAATTGTATTACTGTTACAAGTGCCACAGAGACAAGTGCCAAATAAATGTCCACTGTGAAATAGGTAACGGGCCCTATAATGACGTGTGCCGCAGTAAGACGAAGCAGATAAACTGTGTATGAAATGATTGTTAAATATAGAAAGATGGTACCATAAATATTAATTCCCTCGTCATGCAGAAGAGAGTTTATTTTCCTCTTTTTTGATGTAAGAAGCACATTAATTGCATAAAGTATTAATATCAATGGACTTTATATCTGTGTTTTAATAATGTAAAAAAATATTAAATTCCGGAAAACATAAAAGAAATATCGGACTCATATATATATATAATATATATATATATATATATATATATATTATATATATATATATATATATCTCTGTGTATATATATATATATATATATATATATATATATATACACACACACTTCATTAAGATATCTGATACAAGCTTGTGAAATCAAGTGATAGACTATTTCCATTTTGCTCATGTAAAATATCAATAACATTTGTGATAAAGTTGGGGTACATAGAAAACAAGTGTTTGCTTACAGGGGTACTTGCTACAAAAAGGTTGAGAAACACTGGTCTAGAAGATAGACAGACCAGGTATAGGATAAATCAATGGGCTGATTGCAGCTCAAAACCTATAACTTTCCTGCTTTTTATTTAATCCTAAATTACATCAGAAGCCACTATAATGACTGAGGAATGTAATTAGGAATCTAATGAAACAGCAGATGTGAAGTGAATTTTGAGTTTCAATCAGCCTTAAACTGGCCATTAAATAACATCCTAAGAGAACTATCCGTAACCTTATTAAAGTTGTTTTTATTACAAACCTTTTAATTCTATCATGTAATTTTCCAATAGTCTTCAGTCTTTGTGAAACCTTTTCCATCAGAATTATTTTTTTCCCTTTACTGCTAACAAGCTATTTAATTTGTTCTATTTTACTACTTACTTCTATATCAAGCTTTTTTTCCTACCGCATAAGAAAATGGTAAATTATCTATGAAACACTGCCATCTTTTCTCTATTCAAGAAAGAGATAAATTGAATGGTTTTGACCTGATCTGAAAGAGAGGGCAAGCTTGGTAAAAGCATTTTTAACACAGCGCTCGTGTGTTTTGTTTCCTCTCTGAGCTTTGCAGAGTCATGAAAAATTACTAGTTTGCAGCACTATATTCCTTTTTTCTGGGTCTGCAATTCATTTACCTTTCTGCTCCAGGTCATTCCATTAAAGCTAATTTTGTTATACATTCCAAAGCGCAGGTCTTACAGCAGTGCTAAAAATGTCCTCATTTACAGCCAACTTACTGAATACAGAGTAAGCACATAAGTGTATAATTGTAGTTTTATCTTTGAGGGAGATATACATACTTTTTTGCAAGCTAAAGTTTACTTGAAGGGCAATAAACGCTTGACATCAAAAAGTGTTTGATTTAGCATAACAGACTGCTTAGACGTTTATAGCAAGTAATAAAGTATTAAAAAATGAAAAATGTAATTTGAGTGCTCAGCTATTGGTAATTAAATAATTCACTGAAATTATGATTTAAAAAACCCCAATATACTGTTCCATCTTACAAATGTGAATGTTCGAGAACAGTAAATTGAAAATATCTAAATCTCAGACAAGACATTTGTTTTTAAATTTTTATTAAAGGGTCAGTCTAGTCAAAATTTAAACTAGCATGATTCAGATAGGACACGTAATTTTAAACAACTTTCCAATTTACTTTCATCATTAAACTTGCTTTGTTCTCTTGGTATTCTTAGTTTAAAGCTAAACCTAGGTAGTCTCATATGCGCTTGAAGACTGTCTCTAGTCTGAATGCATTTGACAGTTTTTCACAGCTAGAGAGCATTAGTTCATGTGTGCCATATAGATAACATTGTGCGCACGCCTGTGGAGTTACTTATGAGAGGGCACTGACTAGCTAAAATGCAAGTCTGTCAAAAAAACTAAAAATGGAGGCAGTATGCAGAGGTTTAAATACAAGGAAATCACAGAGGTATAAAGTAAATTAATATAATGTTGGTTATGCAAATCTGGGGAATAGATAATAAAAGAATTAAGAATTTTTAAGAAACTTTCTAATGTACTCTCATCCATTTTTCTTCGTTATCTTAGTATCTTTATTTGAAAAACAAAATGTAAGCTCAGGAGCTGACCCATTTTTGGTTCAGAACCTGTAGTGCTTGCTGATTGGTGTTTACATTTAGACACCAATCAGCAAGCACTACCTAGGTTCTGAACCAAAAATGGGTCAGCTCCTGAGCTTACATTTTGCTTTTTCAAATAAAGATACTAAGATAACGAAGAAAAATGGATGAGAGTACATTAGAAAGTTTCTTAAAAATTCTTAATTCTTTTATTATCTATTCCCCAGATTTGCATAACCAACATTATATTAATTTACTTTATACCTCTGTGATTTCCTTGTATTTAAACCTCTGCATACTGCCTCCATTTTTAGTTTTTTGACAGACTTGCATTTTAGCTAGTCAGTGCCCTCTCATAAGTAACTCCACAGGCGTGCGCACAATGTTATCTATATGGCACACATGAACTAATGCTCTCTAGCTGTGAAAAACTGTCAAATGCATTCAGACTAGAGACAGTCTTCAAGCGCATATGAGACTACCTAGGTTTAGCTTTAAACTAAGAATACCAAGAGAACAAAGCAAGTTTAATGATGAAAGTAAATTGGAAAGTTGTTTAAAATTACGTGTCCTATCTGAATCATGCTAGTTTAAATTTTGACTAGACTGACCCTTTAATAAAAATTAAAAACAAATGTCTTGTCTGAGATTTAGATATTTTCAATTTACTGTTCTCGAACATTCACATTTGTAAGATGGAACAGTATATTGGGGTTTTTTAAATCATAATTTCAGTGAATTATTTAATTACCAATAGCTGAGCACTCAAATTACATTTTTTCATTTTTTAATACTTTATTACTTGCTATAAACGTCTAAGCAGTCTGTTATGCTAAATCAAACACTTTTTGATGTCAAGCGTTTATTGCCCTTCAAGTAAACTTTAGCTTGCAAAAAAGTATGTATATCTCCCTCAAAGATAAAACTACAATTATACACTTATGTGCTTACTCTGTATTCAGTAAGTTGGCTGTAAATGAGGGCACCCTTTTTAGCACTGCTGTAAGACCTCGCTTTGGAATGTATAACAAAATTAGCTTTAATGGAATGACCTGGAGCAGAAAGGTAAATGAATTGCAGACCCAGAAAAAAGGAATATAGTGCTGCAAACTAGTAATTTTTCAATGACTCTGCAAAGCTCAGAGAGGAAACAAAACACACGAGCGCTGTGTTAAAAATGCTTTTACCAAGCTTGCCCTCTCTTTCAGATCAGGTCAAAACCATTCAATTTATCTCTTTCTTGAATAGAGAAAAGATGGCAGTGTTTCATAGATAATTTACCATTTTCTTATGCGGTAGGAAAAAAAGCTTGATATAGAAGTAAGTAGTAAAATAGAACAAATTAAATAGCTTGTTAGCAGTAAAGGGAAAAAAATAATTCTGATGGAAAGGTTTCACAAAGACTGAAGACTATTGGAAAATTACATGATAGAATTAAAAGGTTTGTAATAAAAACAACTTTAATAAGGTTACGGATAGTTCTCTTAGGATGTTATTTAATGGCCAGTTTAAGGCTGATTGAAACTCAAAATTCACTTCACATCTGCTGTTTCATTAGATTCCTAATTACATTCCTCAGTCATTATAGTGGCTTCTGATGTAATTTAGGATTAAATAAAAAGCAGGAAAGTTATAGGTTTTGAGCTGCAATCAGCCCATTGATTTATCCTATACCTGGTCTGTCTATCTTCTAGACCAGTGTTTCTCAACCTTTTTGTAGCAAGTACCCCTGTAAGCAAACACTTGTTTTCTATGTACCCCAACTTTATCACAAATGTTATTGATATTTTACATGAGCAAAAATGGAAATAGTCTATCACTTGATTTCACAAGCTTGTATCAGATATCTTAATGAAGTGTGTGTGTATATATATATATATATATATATATATATATATATACACAGAGATATATATAATATATATATTATATATAATATATATATATATATATATATATATATTAAATGAGTCCGATATTTCTTTTATGTTTTCCGAATTTAATATTTTTTTACATTATTAAAACACAGATATAAAGTCCATTGATATTAATACTTTATGCAATTAATGTGCTTCTTACATCAAAAAAGAGGAAAAAAACTCTCTTCTGCATGACGAGGGAATTAATATTTATGGTACCATCTTTCTATATTTAACAATCATTTCATACACAGTTTATCTGCTTCGTCTTACTGCGGCACACGTCATTATAGGGCCCTTTACCTATTTCACAGTGGCACATTTATTTGGCACTTGTCTCTGTGGCACTTGGTAACAGTAATACAATTTTTCTGTTCATATCAAAAAAGCTCAATCCAGCCCTCCAATGTCACTAACAAGCCAGAATCTAAGGTTTTACCAATTTAAGTGAATCAGTGATTGCGCAGTGGTCTAACCTAGGCAGGGAAATCTTCACACTTGGTCCTGTTAGGGTGCTCAAGGGTAGAAATGAGAAACACTGCTTTCGTTGGTATGTCATGTTTACAATAGAACAACAAATGAAGGCCAATCCCTGGCGTACCCCTTGCCAAAGCCCCAATACCCCCAGGGGTACACTACCACAGGTTGAGAAACTAGATTCTAGACTATAACTTTACCCTTATAAATAAGCATATTTAGATTAATTTAAATACATTTTACATTGCTTTGTTGTGTGGCAGAAAAAAAAAAATCTCAAATCATCATTCTACATCACTGGTTTTCAAACCTCTCATCAAGCCTCCCCAACAGGACAGATTTTTAGGATTACCTTGGATGAGGGCAGGTAAAATAAAATGTTTTCTAATCAGCTGATTATTTCACCTGTGCTCCAGTTCAGATATCCTCAAAATGTGGCCTTTTTCCAATTTACTAATATGTTTAATTCTCTTGGTTTCCAGCATCATCAATGCATAACTGGGCGCTAGCTGCTGATTGGTGGCTGCACATAAATGCCTCTTGTCGCCATTGGTTTACTGGATGTGATCAGCTAACTCCCAGTAGTGCACTGCTGCTCCTACAACAAAGGATATCAAGAAAATGGAGCAAATTTGGTAACGGAAGTAAATTTTAAAGTTATTCAAAATCACATGCTCTCTGAATCATGAAAGAAAAATGGTGGGTTTCATGTCCCTTTAAAGGGACATAATGAGCAAAAAGTCAAGGTTAATATGCCCCAGTGGTAAATTTCTACTTAAAATAAAATGTTTTTGGCAATAAACTTTCCTTTAAAGTCTGTTTTAGGGATAATAGTGTTAGTAAAAGTTGTTGTACTTTTCTGTTCTTTGACTTTTATTTGCCCCTAAAGGATAACTATCAACACAATTACCACAAACCCTTCCCCCCTCCCATTGATTATGTTGAAGTTGCATACAAAGGATAGTGCAGATCCTGTTCATAAACCCTTTAGTGGTAATTTCATGGTATAAGTTAGGGCTGTGCATTCAGAGTATTCAGCAGTTAACAAATGGAAAGATGGCGGCCCCCTATTTTCACAGCCAGATTTCTTCTGTGAAATTCAACACACCAAGATCTTTGCAAATCCAGATCTAAGTGTGTTGCCTGGTGGCCGCCATCTTCACCATTCATTGCCTGCTGAATACTCCTCCTAATGCACTTCCCTAATACCAATTGATTGTCTACCTCAAGCTCTATATCATGGTGGCCAACGGGCATGCCATGGGCCCATGTGGTCCTCAGCACTAGTTTTCGCGACCCCAGGGTGGTGAAAACAGAAGTAAGAATGTGTTCCATATTTTTTTCTGACCCAAGGAAAAAGCAGAACTAAAAATGTGTTTTTGGGACTTCTGGTATGTGGTCAAACAAGGAAGCGACAACTCAAAAGAGCACTCTGAAGAAGAGAACAGCAGAGGGTACTCTTGTTATAGATAGTTTTCCATCACTGCCCTATGCCATCTCTTTCACCTTTAAGAACTACCCTTAGAATACAAATGTAAGCCTTAGGACAGGGGTTGGCACAAATGTTTAAAATTTAGGAGAAGGTAAGAATTTTTAGGAGCCAGACCAGCGGTATTTGTACATAGATACATGGAGAATAACCCCCAAAATGGTTTCTCTAACCCTGCTTTATAAAATCTCTTTTGATTGTGAGAGTTTACAATTCTCACATAGCAAAGAAGAACTGCACACATTTAGCAAAACACATTATTATACAGTTTTCCTATTTCTAAGACAAATATAAACAAGCTCCTCACATATTAACCAATATGTGCAGCACATAGGAAGGTCATGTTCTGCTTTTCTTAATAATGAAATAAAATAATGAAACCTGGTAGAAGATACCATTCTTTTTCATTTACATGTAATTAAACACTTTATGGGAAAATGAATGCTCCTTTTAAATATGCTGCAGATATCCTTGCCCAACTTAAAGGGATACTGAACCCAATTTTTTTCTTTTGTGATTCAGATAGAGCATGCAATTTTAAGCAACTTTCTAATTTACTCCTATTATCAATGTTTCTTCATTCTCTTGATATCTTTATTTGAAAAAAAAGGCATCTAAGCTTTTTTTTCTTGGTTCAGTACTCTGGACAGCAGTTTTTGATTGGGTGGATGAATTTATCCACCAATCAGCAAGGACAACCTAATTTGGTAAATTTGGGTTCAGTGTCCCTTTAATTTACTTCACTGTAACTGGTCAGAGCAGTGCCCAAACCATTTACAGTTAGTCCTATTTGGCCACTATATATTCGATAAAATGTTACTGGTTTAGCCAATTTGCAGCATGATGAGGTAACAGAATTTTGCTTTTTGACCTCACAAGGGAGCATGAACAAGTACCATTTTTCAAATAATTGCAAAAATTGATAAATAATGATATTACAATGTTGTTACATTGGTTATATAATTTATGGGCAATTACATTTCGAGTTATGTTCCTTTAATACACATGTACAGTGCAATATAGCCTCTAAAAATTGTACTACGGGGGGGGGATCAAATTATATTTTGGCTGTCATATTTCTGTAAGGTTAAAAAGTTCCTAATCTATTTAATTCTGCGTTTCAGTTTAACTGATCATTTTTCACTCTGTTCAACATCATTTGTCACTCAAGTAAAACTAACAAAATGAACACAAAAACAACATATTCAGGAATTAATGAAAATATGTTTAATGTTCTGCCAAAGTATTACAGTCTATTTAACACTGGTTTAAGTGTTTATCCTAACTGCCTAAAATAATACCGCAGACTTGCTACTGAAATGTGATATATCAAAACTAAACATATGGGTACCAAGCAGTGACGATGTGTGTTACTCAAACAATGGGTGTTCTTGATGATTTAAAAATGTATTTTAAAAAATGTGTGGCTTTAATTGTTCTATGTAGTTGTTAAAACTAATAATATATGGAAAAATCTGATAGAACTCACTGCATAAATAATGTTGCAAATGTGAACTTCAATGTTTACTGTACGTCGAAAATTGGAAGCTTAATTATGTGGGGAATAATAAAAATGTGCTTGTGTCCTGTATCTATATGTTTTGCACGGTAAACACAGCTTTGCAATGCAGGCATTTTACTCAGTTTATTTACAATATTTTGTTTATGATGCTAAGCAGCGAAATTGCTTGGCATTTAAAGGGACTGTAGAGAGAAAATGTAAATTACATGATTCAAATAGAGTATACAATTTAAAATAACTTTTTGTAATCTAATTTTCTTTGTATCCTTTGTAGAAAAACATATTTAGGTATGCTAAGGAGGATATAGCTGCTGATTAGTGGCTGTACATATACCTTTTGTCATTGGATCACCATTGTGTGTTCAGCTAGCTCCCAGTAGTGAATTGACGCTCCTTCAGCAAAGGATACCAAGAGAGTAAGCAAATCTGATAATAGAAGTTTTTGGGTTTCATAAAATGTTTTTTTTTAAGTATGCATAGTGAAAAAGTACTTTTGACTAGATTACGAGTTTTGTGTTATAAGTGAAAAAGCAGCGTTATGGGTTAATAACACTGCTTTTTCACTACCGCTGCTATTATGAGTCTTGTTAAAAAAGCTGTACCGCACACTTTTTTGGCCAAAAAGCAAATTAACTTACGCAATTTGCGTAAAGTCTCTTTTCAATGGGACTTCCATAGCGCCGATAATATTACAAGCTTTTTCTGGGAGGCCAAAAAGTCCCGCAAGATTCGTAACACAATCTAAAATCAGTAGTTTATGGGTTTTACGCTACAAAGCTGTAGCATAAAACTCATAACTAAAGTGCTAAAAGTACACTAACACCCATAAACTACCTATTAACCCCTAAACCGAGGCCCGCCGCATCCCAAACACTAAAATAAAAAATTATTAACCCCTAATCTGGCACTCCCGACATCGCCGCCACTATAATATAACATATTAACCCCTAAACCTCCGCACTCCACATCTCAAACACTAGTTAAATATTTTTAACCCCTAATCTGCTGCCCCTAACATCGCTGCCACCTACCTACATTTATTAACCCCTAATCTGCCGCTCCGGACATCGCTGCCACTATAATAAACATATAAACCCCTAAACCTAACCCTAAATCTAACCCCAACACCCCCTAACTTTAATATAATTAAAATAAATCTAAATAAAACATACTATTAATAACTAAATAATTCCAATCAGCCAATAGGATTGAGCTCGCATTCTATTGGCTGATTGGATCAGCCAATAGGATTGAAGCTCAATCCTATTGGCTGATTGCATCAGCCAATAGGATTTTTTCACCTTTAATTCTGATTGGCTGATTGGCTGATAGAATTCTATCAGCCAATCGGAATTCAAGGGACGCCATCTTGGATGACGTCATTTAAAGGAACCTTCATTCTGGAAGAAGACTTCGATTGAAGAGGATGCTCCGGGCCGGATGTCTTGAAGATGGAGCCGCGCGTCGGATGGATGAAGATAGAAGATGCCGTCTGGAGGACCACTTCTGCCGGCTTGGATGAAGACTTCTCCGGCTTTGTTGAGGATGGATGTCCGGTCTTCAAAACTGTAAGTGGATCTTCGGGTTAGCAATGGGGAGCTTAGTTTTTTTTAGTTAGGTTTTTATTTGGGGGTTGGTTGTGTGGGTGGTGGGTTTTACTGTTGGGGGTTGTTTGTATTTTATTTTACAGGTAAAAGAGCTGATTTATTTGGGGCAATGCCCCGCAAAAGGCCCTTTTAAGGGCTATTGGTAGTTTAGTTTAGGCTAGGGGTTTGTTTTAGTTTTGTTTTATTTTATTTTATTTTGATAGGCTATTAGATTAAGTGTAATTAGTTTAAATATCTTATAATTTTTTTTTTTAATTTTGTGTAATTTAGTGTGTTTTTTTGTAATGTAGGTAATTGTATTTAATTTATGTAATTGATTTAATTGTAGTGTAAGGTTAGGTGTTAGTGTAAAACAGATTAGGTTTTTTTACAGGTAAATTTGTATTTATTTTAGCTAGGTAGTTAGTAAATAGTTAATAACTATTTAGTAACTATTCTACCTAGTTAAAATAAATTCAAATTTGCCTGTAAAATAAAAATAAAGTCTAAGCTAGATACAATATAACTATTAGTTATATTTTAGCTATCTTAGGGTTTATTTTACAGGTAACTATTTAGTTTTAAATAGGAATTATTTAGTTATTAATAGTAGGTTTTATTTCGATTTATTTGAATTATATTTAAGTTAAGGTGTGTTAGGGTTAGACTTAGGTTTAGGGATTAATAAATTTAGTTTTGTGGCGGCAACGTTGGGGGCGGCAGATTAGGGTTAATAAATGTAGGTAGGTGGCGGCGATGTTAGAGGTGGCAGATTAGGGGTTAATAATATTTAACTAGTGTTTGTGATGCGAGAGTGCGGCGGTTTAGTGGTTAATATGTTTATTATAGTGGCAATGATGTCTGGAGCGGCAGATTAGGCTTAATAAGTATAATGTAGATGTCGGGGATGGCAGATTAGGGTTAATAAGAGTAAGATTAGGGTGTTTAGATTTGGGGTTTGTGTTAGGTGTAAACATAAATTTTCTTTCCCAATAGGAATAAATAGAGCTGTGTTACGGAGCTTTACGCTGCTTTTTTGCAGGTGTTAGGCTTTTTTTTCATCCAGCTCTCCCCATTGATGTCTATGGGAAATTGTGCACGAGCACGTAAAATACGCTCACTTCTTGCCTGCTAACCCAGGTTTTTGTAAACCTGTAATACCAGCGCTGTAGGGAAGTGAGCGGTGACAATAACGTGCAAGTTAGCACCACAACCCCATAACGCAAAACTCGTAATCTAGCTGTTTATTATTTATTTAGTTTGCATTTCCTGTCATTTTAATTTAAAAAAATAGTTGTTTTCCAATGCCCTGGTGAGAAGCTGGAGTGTGTTGCATGTAATTGAGAACCTTGAACCTACTTCATAGAGCACAGTGATTGCTTGATATGTGCCAAAGCACATTTATGTCAATCCCCAATTGGCCTCGCAAAGGAGATAAGTGGCTTTTTCGAGCCGTGTGTCCCTGAACTCTGAAACAATGGAAATAGTTCTAACAAAATGACAAAATCCTTTTAATTTTACATGAAGACCTTTTGCCATGCAGTGATTAATTTTTGAAGCATAAATGAAATCATATTTTAATGTCCCTTTAAATTATGTGGTACATAAATTAGGCACTCCCTCTAATAATGGGTGCTACCATTTTGGAACCGTTTTTATTATTTTGTTATCTGCCATATTCCTAGATATATATATATATATATATATATATATATATATATATATATATATATATATATATATAAATATATAAACTCAAATACATTGTGTAGTTCATTAACAGAACAGGCCAGAAGGCTTGTGTTTCCCACAGAAAACCTCTGGAATACATTGTTTCCAATGCAGCAAAGGATTCTGGGTAATATATGCAAATTAGGTTCACAACGCATCTTTTTACTTCGTATCCCAGAGGTTTTCTGTGGGGAAAAACAAGCCTTCTGGCCTGTCTAGATTTTGTTCATGAACTACTCAATTAGTTATTTTCTCTATATTTTGTGCGTAGTGGAGGATTTTAAACTCGCCTTTTACCTCCTCCTAATTTTAAATGTTGTTTGTGTGTGTATGTGTATATAAATATAAATATATATGTATGTATGTATGTGTATATATATATATATATATATATATATATATATATATAATATATATATATATATATATATATATATATATATATATATATATATATAATTCTCATGATTTCCTCAGATTAAATTATAATTATTATTTCCTTTGTTTGCAATGCACCAGTTCCTTAGCACTATACAGGTGATACAATACATAAAGATAAAACAAGGATGGCAGACTGGAACAGAATATTACAAGGCCCTGCTTTCTAGATAGCTTAAAGTCTAAGATATCCTATTTGCCTCAGTACCTAAATAGAAGTTTGCAACAATAGCTGTGTGTGGTCTGCACTAAAGTAGCACAAGACGTTGTAAACAGACTTTTTTATTCTGATCTCTTTTGTTCTTTGATTGATTTTTCTTTATTTTTCCTGTAATTATTTGTGTTTAATTCTGGTCTCGACACATTGGTCCTTGATGATTTGAATGGCTGCAAAACAAACATATTGTATTAATTAAATTTTAGTACCTTATGGCTTCGGGCTTTACCACGTGGGCTTGACTGAGGGAATAGTTATTCATTCAAGGTTGATGCCAAAGAGAATAAAGACGTTTTTACCTCATAGTAATTTTAAGCATTAATGTTGTGCGAAGCACTGAAGGAGTTATTCTAGGAACATAACTTTTGTTTAAACAAAATAGCACAAACTCTGTTTCTTGATCCATCTGAGGAAAATGTCTATTCCTAAATGATTAAAAGTTTTATTTAATTATAAACATTTTATAATTATGTTTTTGCTTCTCGAATAAGCATATAAATAAGCGCATTTAGCTGCACCATTGTACAGTTATCTGTGCTAATTTTATTGCCAAAAAGTAAAAATTTTGGTCAAACACATTTTTTTCTGTGACTAAAATGAAACAGAAGCAAATTAAACGGATTTGGATATAACATACAATTTTAATCAACTTCCTATTAACTTTTATTATGAAATTTGCTTCATTATCTTGTTATCCTTTGCTGAAAGAACACGGACAGCTAGCTGAACACATCTAGTTAGCCAATCACAAGAGACTAATGTGTGCAGGAACCAATCAGCAGCTATCTCCCACTAGAGTAGGATGTGTGCGTATTATTTTTCAACAAGAAAAATTAAAAAAAAGCACATTTGAAAATAGAAGAGAATTTAAAAGTGTCTTGAATGAAATGACATGCTCTATCTGAATCATGCAAGTTTAATTTTGACTTTCCTATCCCTTTAAATCAATGGTTTATTACAAAAATAACTAGTAAAATGCCTGCATTTTTTATTAACCAGTATAGATAAGATGAAAATGCCACAAACTCATGATGGAGTCTGAGGTATTATGTGTACCGTTTATAATCTGTGATGTATTTTCACCCTTACAAATTAACACTTCCTTTGATAATCAACTTTTCATTTTATTGTCTTAGGAGAAACCATTGCATCTTTATATCAGGGAACTGCATCAACAGACATTTAAACTTAAATTCTTGCTTTTTAAATAAAGATACCAAGAGAATAAATAAAATTTGGCATTAGGAGTAAATTATAAAGATGCTTAAAATTGCATGCTCTATATGAATCATGAAAGAAAAAAATGGGTACAGTGTCCCTTTAAAGGGATAGTCTACTTGAAAAATATTGTTTAAAAAAGATAGATAATCCCTTTATACTCCCATTCCCCAGTTCTGCATAACCAACACTTATGTTAATACACTTTTTACCTCTGTGATTACCTTGTATCTAAGTCTCTGCAGACTGCCCACTTATCTCAGTTATTTTGATAGACTTGCATTTTATCCACATCGGGAGTGAGCACAATGTTATCTATATGGCACACATGAAGTAGCTGTGTTTAGCTGTCTTGAGCTACGAAAATGCACTCAGACAAGAGGTGGCCTTCAAGGACTTACAAATTACCATATGTGTAGGGTGACCATATTGCCGCTTTAAAAAGGGACACATATGAAAAATACATATGTCAGGGTTCTTATACAAAACATTTATTTAAACAGCCCTGACATATGTATTTTTCATATGTGTCTCTTCTTAAAGCGGCAATATGATCACCCTTCATATGAGCCTACCTAGGTCTAGCCTTCAACAAAGAATACCAAGAGATAGGCTGACCATATTGCCGTTTTAAGAAGGAACACATATGAAAAATACATATGTGAGGGTTCTTATACAAAACCATTTCTTTAAACAGCCCTGAAAACGGCCCTGACATATGTATTTTTCATATGTGTCACTTTTTAAAGTGGCAATATGGTCGGCCTACCAAGAGACCAATTCAAATTTGATGATAAATGTAAATTGGAAAGTTAGGTTTAAAATTGCATGACCTATCTGAATCAAGAAAGTTCATTTTTTACTTGTCCCTTTAAATACAGAAGTCCAAAGTAATCTGGAAAAGGGCTTGTGAAACTATGCAAATAAATTGACAATCAAAACGAACCCTCGCTGATACTAGCAAACATAATCAACACCTTTTCTTTAATCACCGCACAAAATCTATGCAAATGTTCTTGCCATCCATAATAAATCTGCTGCTGTGGTAAACAAGTTACAACACAAACACAGTTTGACATCCAGATTGTAAAGTTACACTGCTCGGTGAGGCCATTTGTTATATTTTTAATACGGTTGGCGGCTTTTACCAAAAAAAATTCTTATATTTCAATCACTGTGACAGATAAGGCACATTATTTAAACCTACAAACATTTGCATATGTATAGATTTCAAACAATTATTTAAAAATATGGTTGGCACATATTCAATTTTATTCAAATATAACTAATTCTAAACCACTGCAGAGCTTATGTTTGGCTTTGGCCTCAAAACAAAACCTATGTACCTATACGCTTTGCTCCTGAAAGAAGCTGGAAATGGAAATATGGACCATAATAATGTATAAACATTTGCCTACCCCCTGGCTAGACCCAGAATGCAGCTATATTTTTTAAAAGGGACATTTTTCCCTCTAATTTGTTCCCAATGATCTGTTTTACCTGCTGGAACGTATGAAGTCGGTTACAATTAGTTACTTTACCTTTATATCGACATTTGAAATATATGATTTTACCTGCAATATCACTACCTATACTGAACGTTTATATACGTAAATATAGGTTATAGGAAAAGGTGTGTAAACATAACCAACCAGTAGAGATAAGTAATAAAATAATAATTTCCTATAGTTTTATCCAAGTATTGGGATTTGATATAGAAACAGAAATAAGATAAGGAAGCGCAAGTGTGTACAGAAAATAATGAGATCCGATTTCCTTGCAAGCTCAACCCATTTTGATTGGTTGTGGTATCAAAGATGAAAACCAGTAATTTCAAATACAAAACTAAACCCAAAGGAGCAATTTATCAGACATTTTATACTCTGCAGCTGCAAGTCATTAGAAATACATTAAAGGGACAGTCAACACAAAAATTGTTATTGTTTTAAAAGATAGATAACACCTTTACTACCCATTCCCCAGCCTTGCCCAACCAACATTGTTATATTAATATACTTTATAACCTTTAAGCCTCAAAATTTCTACCTGTTTCTAAGCCACTAAAGACAGCCTTTTTACAACAGGGCTAGAGTGCTAGGTTCATGTGATAACATTGTGCTCACATCCGTGGGTTGTGCACAACACAGCACTAATTGGCTTAAATGCAAATCAATAGATAATAAATAAAAAGTCATGTGATCAGGAGGCTGTCAGAAGAGGATTAGATACAAGGTAATCACATAGGTAAAAAGTGTATTAATATAAACATGTTTTCTGTGCAAAACTGTGAAATAGGTAATAAAGGGATTATCTATCTTTTTAAAGAATAAAACATTTTGAGTTGACTGTCCCTTTAAGGAAAAAAACCTATTTTACAGTACACCATCCCTTTAAAGTCGGGTGGGTGGGAGGAGCTGCCAACCACTGTCAGCACTGTGCTAGATGCCAACATGGAAATGCCAAAGGGGAAATTTTCAGGGAAACTATAACCTCTACTGAGACAGCAGTCAGCTTTGTAACCTCATGACTGAACATGAGTGTTGAACACTGGATTAAAGAGAAGTGCTTTGGGAGTTACAAGAAAGAATGGGGAAGACAAGGACGGCGCAAGCTGCCGTGATTATCATGTGATTAGCAGACTGCAGAAATTCACAGAGGGCCACCTGTAAGAAATGTTTGAAAACCTAGTTACAAGTTACATGAAGGAAAATTATGTGAACAACCATGAAACTATTTCCGTACATACAGAAAGAAAAGCATTTTATTTAAGTTCACCAATGACCTTGGCAAGGAACTTTCAATGAAACATGAAATTTACAAAGTAGAAATAAGTTGATTTCAAAGCAGCTCAAAATGCATTCAAATTAATAAATGAATCTTTTTTTTAATAATATAAAATGTTTTTGTCACTGTAAACATCTGTTAAAGGAACAGTTAAGTCAAATTTTAACTTTCAGGATTCAGAAAGAACAAACAATTATAAAAAAACTTTTATCAAATTTGCTTTTTGTTTTTATAGTGTCCTTTGTTAAAGGAGCAACAATGCACTATTGGGAGCTAGCTGAACACGAGGTGAGCCATTGACAAGAGTGGACTGGACTTTAATTGTGGACTCTCACCATTATGAAATAAATTCATTAGGTAAGCATAAATTGTGTTTTATTTTTTTTATTCAGATAGAGCATGCCGTTTAAAAAAAAAAAAAAATAGCCAATTTCCTTCTGTTATCAAATTCGGTTCATTCTCTTGATATCTTTTGATGCCAAAGCCAATGACAAGAGACATATATGTGTAGCCACCAATCAGCATCTGGCTCCCAGTAGTGCGTTGCTGCTCCTGAATCTAATCTACAACAAAGGATACCAAGAGAACAAACATTTTTTAAAATAGAAGCAAAATTAGAAAGTTGTATAAAAATGGCATGCTCTGTCTGAATCATGAAAGTTTATTTTTTGCCTGTACTGTCCCTTTAAGACAAGAACTTAGGTTTTTATATTTGGATAATTTCTGATGATCCCAATACGGGAGAATTCAGTGCCGGATTCTTTCTTGTGAATGTGCAACACAATAAGATCTGTGGAAATGCAGATCTTAGTGTGTTGCACTCTCACAAGAAGGTGTCCCGCTCCGTAAAGAGCTGAATGCCGTGACCGGCCACCTTCCTCCGCAATCACGAATGACTAATTACAATGTTTAAACTTACTATGAGTTTGTTATTTCAAACCCAAATCAAAGCAAGTGACACTGTGATTACCACCACTGCTTGGGCCCAGGAATTTAAATGCAGAGCAGCCCACAAAAGTTAGATCTCTGCCAGCTTGGTAGCCATAATAGACCAGAACTCTCATTCTGCAGCACCTTTGCTCAACAGCCAGACAGAAAATGTATTTTCTGCTTTACAAAATATGTAGATTGTAACAGCTTTCATATAGTTAACCATATTAAAGGGACACTGAACCCAAATTTTTTCTTTCGTGATTCAGAAAGAGCATGCAATTTTAAGCAACTTTCTAATTTACTCCTATTATCAATTTTTCTTTGTTCTCTTGCTATCTTTATTTGAAAAAGAAGGCATCTAAGCTTTTTTTTCTTGGTTCAGTACTTTGGACAGCACTTTTTTTTATTGGTGGATACATTTATCCACCAATCAGCAAGGACAACCCAGGTCGCTCACCAAAAATGGGACGGCATCTAAACTTACATTTCAAATAAAGATACCAAGAGAATAAAGAAAATTTGATAATAGGAGTAAACTAGAAAGTTGCTTAAAATTTCATGCTCTATCTGAATCACAAAAGAAAAAAATTGGGTTCAGTGTCCCTTTAAGAGAGGGTAAGGCTTTTAATATAGCAGCAAGGCTCAAATAAGGGCCCTATGGCCAGTCCGGGCCTGGGGCACTCTTACAAAAGGGGAAAGATAGACAAAAACAGACATGTAGGGGAAAGAGATGCAGATAATGCAGAGAACACATAAATAATGCAGAATAAAGACATTATGAGAAAAAAATACCTGGAGAGACAGAGCCAAGTAACAGAGAGCTAAAGGAGAGATGGGTAAATAAACGCATAAAGACAAGGAAATTTAGGAGCTGAAAATTAGATTTAGGGATTTAGGAGCTGGCAAAATACCTGCATTTATTGAGAAAATATATTGGAAAATGTTAACACAAAAACACAGTGATCACATTTAATTAGAATACCTAAATAAAATGAGAAACATATATAAAATATAATATAAATATAATAAGCGAATACATTTAAACATGAAAATATAACAGCGTATAAAAATAGTTCCTTCAAAAATGTCACTTTTCAAAATTTAAATAGAGAATAGTTGTGAAAGAAAGGAATTATTTCAAATAGACTACATATATAAATAAACTGTAATCTATTACATTCCCCAAAAGCTTGATTTAGATATGGTAATAGTAACAAAAATACAATTTTTTTTCCTGTTTAGGTTCATACATTATATATATATCTTAGTTTACAAAAAGCATCCTAAAACACTTAAAGGGACAGTCTAGTAAAAATTAAACTTTCATTATTCAGATAGGACTTTTAATTTTAATTGACTTTCCAATTTACTTTGATCATCAAATTTGTTTTTTTTCTCTTGGTATTCTTAGTTTAAACTAAACATAGGTAGGCTCATATGCTAATTTCTAAGCCTTTGAGGGCTGCCTCTTATCACAGGCTTTTTAAATCTCTTTTCAACACAAAGAGACAGAAAGTACACGTGGGCCATATAGATATCACTGTGTTCAGGCACAGGAGGTTATTTAAGATTTAGCACAACACAATGCTACATTTAAGACAATAGATAATAAACAGTCACAGTCATGTGATCAGGGGGCTGGCAGAAGAAGCTTAGATACAAGGTAATCACAGAGGTAAAAAGTGTATAAATATAACAGTGTTGGTTATGCAAAACTGGGGAATGGGTAATAAAGGGATTATCTATCTTTTAAAACAATAACAATTCTATGGTAGACTGTCCCTTTAATCCAGGCGCTTTAGGAAGCAGATACACCCATTAAATATGTTGCACTACCCCCTGATTGCCCAACATAAGGGATAAAGTTAAGAGATACATTTTTCATAATTAAACTGGAATAAAATACCAGTCACATTTGTAAACAACATTGAAATTTGTTTTAATATCATTGCAATTTCCAATTCCTGTTCAAATTTATTTCCATCATTCATGATACATTATGAAAATAGATGCCAGATCCTGCAAGCCCAACTTAAAGCGACAGTCTACACTAAAATAAATGTAATGTTTAAAAAGATAGATAACACCTTTACTACCAATTTCCCAGCTTTGCACAACCAACATTGTTATATAAATACACTTTATAACATTTAAACCTCTAAATTCCTGCCTGTTTCTAAGCCACTATAGACAGTCTTATCACATGCTTTTTATTTAGTTTTTCACAACAGGAGACTGCTAGTTCATGTGGGCCATATAGATAATATTGTGTTCACGCCCGAAGAGTTATTTAAGAGTTAGCACAACACAGCACTAATTGCAAGTCAATAGATAATAAATAAAAAGTCATGTGATCATGGGGCTGTCAGAAGAAGCTTAGATGCAAGATAATCACAGAGGTAAAAAGTATATTAATATAACTGTGTTGGTTATGCAAAACTGGGAAATGGGTAATAAAGGGATTATCTCTCTTTCAAAACAATAAGAATTATATTTTAGACTGTCCCTTTATCATGCTAGATAGCAAATTAATCATTTACATTACAGTGAGTAAAAAACTTAAATACACAAAGCTTGATCAAAAAAAATATCCCAAAACACATATATGCTAATTTGCACATATAAAACCATTTCCAAAGACTTATTTCCAACTCAAAATCCCCAAAGGTACTTTGTTTTCTGATATCAAAGAAATAGTAGGCGGGGCCATGCAAATAAGCACAGATAGCAGCATGCTGATTCCAAAACCAATTTTGAAATATGGTTTGTATGTGTCTAAATTCAAACTGCAGTTTTAAGGATAATTCTTAAAGATAATATTTTTAAGATAATATTTTTCCAACGGCACTAATAAATTCTGCAGCGAGGAATCGTAAAAAAGAAAAAACAGAACTATATAACAAAACATTTTTTGGTAATATATTATTTATTATTTTTATTATTAATATTATTGTGGGTTTGGTTCCAGACCACCGCAATAAAGTGAATTACAATTTTTTTTGTATTCTAGTGCATATAAAAGTTATATTTACACTATACTGTAGTCTATTAAAGGGACAGTCTACACCAGAATTTTTATTGTTTTAAAAGATAGATAATCCCTTTATTACCCATTTCCCAGTTTTGCATAACCAACACAGTTATAATAATATACTTTTAATC
>NC_069502.1:735036784-735056784 GCF_027579735.1 Bombina bombina
ACTCCTTGTTCCCCCCTGATGGTTGATATACGCAACTGTCGTCATGTTGTCTGATTGAAACCTTATGAATTTGGCCTTTGCTAGATGAGGCCAAGCTTTGAGAGCATTGAATAAGGCTCTCAGTTCCAGAATGTTTATCGGGAGAAGAGATTCTTCCCGAGACCATAGACCCTGAGCTTTCAGGGGTTCCCATACCGCGCCCCAGCCCACCAGATTGGCGTCGGTCGTGACAATGACCCACTCTGGTCTGCGGAAGCTCATTCCCTGTGACAGGTTGTCCAGGATCAGCCACCAACGGAGTGAATCTCTGGTCCTTTGATCTACTTGAATCGTCGGAGACAAGTCTGTATAATCCCCATTCCACTGTCTGAGCATGCACAGTTGTAATGGTCTTAGATGAATTCGTGCAAAAGGAACTATGTCCATTGCTGCAACCATCAATCCTATTACTTCCATGCACTGCGCTATGGAAGGACGAAGAACAGAATGAAGTACTTGACAAGAGCTTAGAAGTTTTGATTTTCTGACCTCTGTCAGAAAAATCCTCATTTCTAAGGAGTCTATTATTGTTCCCAAGAAGGGAACTCTTGTTGACGGGGAAAGAGAACTTTTTTCTATGTTCACTTTCCATCCGTGAGATCTGAGAAAGGCTAGGACGATGTCCGTATGAGCCTTTGCTTTTGACAGAGACGACGCTTGAATCAGGATGTCGTCCAAGTACGGTACTACTGCAATGCCCCTTGGTCTTAGAACCGCTAGAAGGGACCCTAGTACCTTTGTGAAAATTCTCGGAGCAGTGGCTAATCCGAATGGAAGTGCCACAAACTGGTAATGCTTGTCCAGAAAAGCGAACCTTAGGAACTGATGATGTTCCTTGTGGATAGGAATATGTAGGTACGCATCCTTTAAATCCACCGTGGTCATAAATTGACCTTCCTGGATGGTAGGAAGGATCGTTCGAATGGTTTCCATTTTGAACGATGGAACCCTGAGAAATTTGTTTAGGATCTTGAGATCTAAAATTGGTCTGAATGTTCCCTCTTTTTTGGGAACTATGAACAGGTTGGAGTAAAACCCCATCCCTTGTTCTCCTATTGGAACTGGATGAATTACTCCCATCTTTAACAGGTCTTCTACACAATGTAAGAATGCCTGTCTTTTTATTTGGTTTGAAGATAATTGAGACCTGTGGAACCTTCCCCTTGGGGGTAGTTCCTTGAATTCCAGGAGATAACCTTGAGAAACTATTTCTAGTGCCCAAGGATCCTGAACATCTCTTGCCCAGGCCTGAGCAAAGAGAGAAAGTCTGCCCCCCACCAGATCCGGTCCCGGATCGGGGGCCATCCCTTCATGCTGTTTTGGTAGCAGTGGCAGGCTTCTTGGCCTGCTTACCCTTGTTCCAGCCTTGCATCGGTCTCCAGGCTGGTTTGGGTTGAGAAGTATTACCCTCTTGCTTAGAGGATGTAGAAGTAGAGGCTGGTCCGTTCCTGCGAAAGGGACGAAAATTAGGCTTATTTCTAGCCTTAAAAGACCTATCCTGAGGAAATAATCTCTTTCAAATCAGGACCAAACAGTGTTTTACCCTTGAAAGGGATGTTAAGCAATTTTGTCTTGGAAGACACATCCGCTGACCAAGACTTTAGCCAAAGCGCTCTGCGCGCCACGATAGCAAACCCTGAATTTTTCGCCGCTAATCTAGCTAATTGCAAAGCGGCATCTAGAATAAAAGAGTTAGCCAATTTAAGTGCTTGAACTCTGTCCATAACCTCCTCATACGAAGATTCTTTATTGAGCGACTTTTCTAGTTCTTCGAACCAGAAACACGCTGCCGTAGTGACAGGAACAATGCATGAAATTGGTTGTAGAAGGTAACCTTGCTGAACAAACATCTTTTTAAGCAAACCCTCTAATTTTTTATCCATAGGATCTTTGAAAGCACAACTATCTTCTATGGGAATAGTAGTGCGTTTGTTTAGAGTAGAAACCGCCCCCTCGACCTTAGGGACTGTCTGCCATAAGTCCTTTCTGGGGTCGACTATAGGAAATAATTTCTTAAATATAGGGGGAGGAACAAAAGGTATGCCGGGCCTTTCCCATTCCTTATTTACTATGTCCGCCACCCGCTTGGGTATCGGAAAAGCATCGGGGGGCACCGGAACCTCTAGGAACTTGTCCATCTTACATAATTTCTCTGGAATGACCAAATTGTCACAATCATCCAGAGTAGATAATACCTCCTTAAGCAGTGCGCGGAGATGTTCTAATTTAAATTTAAATGTTACAACATCAGGTTCAGCTTGTTGAGAAATTTTTCCTGAATCTGAAATTTCTCCCTCAGACAAAACCTCCCTCCTGGCCCCTTCAGATTGGTGTGAGGGTATGTCAGAAACGTTATCATCAGCGTCCTCTTGCTCTTCAGTGTTTAAAACAGAGCAATCGCGCTTTCTCTGATAAGTAGGCATTTTAGATAAAATATTTGCAATAGAATTATCCATAACAGCCGTTAATTGTTGCATGGTAATAAGTATTGGCGCACTAGATGTACTAGGGGCCTCTTGTGTGGGCAAAACTGGTGTAGACACAGAAGGGGATGATGCAGTACCATGCTTACTCCCCTCATCTGAAGAATCATCTTGGGCAATATTATTATCTGTGGCATCATTGTCCCTACTTTGTTTGGACACTATGTCACAATTATCACATATATTTAAATGGAGAGACACATTGGCTTTCATACATATAGAACATCGCTTATCTGATGGTTCAGACATGTTAAACAGGCTTAAACTTGTCAACAAAGCACAAAAAACGTTTTAAAATAAAACCGTTACTGTCACTTTAAATTTTAAACAGAACACACTTTATTACTGAATATGCGAAAAAGCATGAAGCAATTGTTCAAAATTCACCAAAATTTCACCACAGTATCTTAAAGCCTTAAAAGTATTGCACACCAAATTTGAAAGCTTTAACCCTTAAAATAACGGAACCGGAGCCGTTTTTACATTTAACCCCTATACAGTCCCAGGTATCTGCTTTGCTGAGACCCAACCAAGCCCAGAGGGGAATACGATACCAAATGACGCCTTCTATAAGCTTTTTCAGTGGTTCTTAGCTCCTCACACATGCATCTGCATGCCTTGCCTTCCAAAAACAACTGCGCATTAGTGGCGCGAAAAAGAGGCTCTGCCTATGACTAGAGAAGGCCCCCATCTGAAAAAGGTGTCCATACAGTGCCTGCCGTTTTTTAACAACAATCCCCAAGATTATAATAACTATAAAGAGTTATAATCTGCCAAATATGCTTAGCAAAGTAATCGTTTTAGCCCAGAAAAATGTCTACCAGTTTTTTAAGCCCTTATAAAGCCCTTTATTCTTTTACTTAATCTAAGAAAATGGCTTACCGGTCCCCATAGGGAAAATGACAGCCTTCCAGCATTACAAAGTCTTGTTAGAAATGTGGCCAGTCATACCTCAGGCAGAAAAGTCTGCCAACTGCTTCCCCCAACTGAAGTTACTTCATCTCAACAGTCCTGTGTGGAAACAGCAATCGATTTTAGTAACGTTTGCTAAAATCATCTTCCTCTTAAAAACAGAAATCTTCTTCTCTTTTCTGTTTCAGAGTAAATAGTACATACCAGCACTATTTTAAAATAACAAACACTTGATTGAAGAATAAAAACTACATTTAAACACCAAAAAACTCTTAGCCATCTCCGTGGAGATGTTGCCTGTGCAACGGCAAAGAGAATGACTGGGGTAGGCGGAGCCTAGGAGGGATCATGTGACCAGCTTTGCTGGGCTCTTTGCCATTTCCTGTTGGGGAAGAGAATATCCCACAAGTAAGGATGACGCCGTGGACCGGACACACCTATGTTGGAGAAATATATATATATATATATATATATATATACACACACACACATACATATATATATATATATATATATATATATATATACATAAACACACACACACCTTGTAAGATGGTGACTGGCTAAGCAGAATATGGCCCATATTGTGGACTAAGCCCAATTTTAGTATAAAAACATTGGTGATTTTTGTAGTATTTAAAAATGCTTTGTTGGTTTGCAAGTGGCTATGAACATTTTTTTTATCTGCAAATAGACATGCGCTAACACCCCCTGTTTTATGTAACTATTTGGTCTCATTGGCATCACTTCCAAAGATGTGTAAGATATAGAGATCTACAAAATGGTTAAATTAATAACTTTTAAAACTTTAGTTAGACATGAATGTCAAAAGGAAACTTTAAAGGGGCATGAAACCAAACATGTATAAGATCTAGGCAGCATTCTCTCAGAAATGATCTTCTATTTATTAAATGCACATATAAAACATTTTGGGGTTCTTAGTACAATAAAATACTGCTTCCAATCCAGTATTTTATTTAGTACTGGAAGCATCAATTAATTAAATTGCACAAGGTTATACGAAGTTGGTAATATTATTTAAAGGAACACAATGGTCAAGAACTGTTATCTGTTCTATCATAAAGAGAATGTTTTAAAGTGATGGTAAATCCAAGCGTTTAAAAAAAAACACTAGGATTTACCATCACTAAATATAAACTGTAGTTTCAGTAATCAGTTACTAAAAAAAGGGTGCTAAACTCACCGTGGCAGCTCGCTAAAGTCAATGTCTCTGGCCGCCCACGGCACAGCAGTCTTTTTCAATGAGGTGACATTTCCACCTCTAAACCAATAGCCATGCGTGTCATCTGTCATCTGACATCCGTGGGCGGCCTGAGCCACTGACTTAAGCGATCTACTGCAGCACAGACAGGGTGAGTTTAGCACCTTTTTTTAGTAACTGATGAATGAAACTACAGTTTATTTCTAGTGATGGTAAATCTAAGCGTTTTTTTTTGTTTTGTTTTTTTTTTTAAACGCTCCGATTTACCATCACAAAATGTACAACTGTGCCTTTTCATGTTTTTTGTAAAAGTGTATAATCTTGTACTAAATAAACTGACTTTTTATGTGGTAGTTCTCTCTATGAAGCCAGTGAGTAATATAGTCCCAGGACACAGATGTATACAATCATGCGCTTCCTGTTAGCTTCACTTCAAATATAAACAACTTTACTTAAAGGGACAGTAAACACCAGATTTTTTGTTGTTTAAAAAGGTAGATAATCCCTTTATTATCCATTCCCCAATTTTGCATAACCAACACAGTTATAATAATATACTTTTTACGTCTGTGATTACCTTGTATCTAAGCCTCTGCAAACTGCCCCCTTATTTCAGTTCTTTTGACAGACTTGCATTTTTAGCCAATCAGTGCTGGCTCCTAGGAGCTTCACGTTACTGAGCTCAATGTTATCTATATGAAACACATGAACTAATACCCTCTAGTGGTGAAAAACGGTCAAAATGCTTTCAAATTAGAGGCATTCTTCAAGGTCTAAGAAATTAGCACACGAACCTCCTAAATTTAGCTTTCAACTAAGAATACCAAGAGAACAAAGCAAAATTGGTAAAACAAGTAAATTGGAGGGTTGTTTAAAATAGCATGCCCTATTTAAATCATGAAATATTTTTTTTTACTTTACTGTCCCTTTAACTTTTTCATGCAAAAATTATTTTTACCATATTTAACGGATACTTTTTCAATACATGAAAAAAAAATGTGTTTGTCCCTTTTAAGCTAGAATGTTAAAATCCTGAAAATCTGTTCCCAAAATTTAAAATCCACATGCTCATATTTAGTAAGGGAAAAAATGAAATAAAAATAACGGTAATAATCTATTGTTGCTTATTTGAGAAGGAAAAAAAAAAAATCCTGAAAGCTGCAAACCCACAAGATTTTCACTGTATTACTTTTTTATCGTAAAACAAACTGTAAATCCCTTCTTTCTCAAGAGAGATCTTTTTTTCTCCTTTTAAGAATTTAATGCATCTGCTTGGCTCTGATTTTAAGGGAGATTTGTATTAGCTTCTGTTCTTTAGCACATAAAAAAACCTTCAAAACAATAAAAAAAAATACAGTATAATGAGGTGGGAAAATAGGTATAGGGAATTTGTTAGAGAAAACAGCAAGGCTGTTCCAGAAATAAAAATGCATATGCTTCAAGTAATGCGGTAAGCAAAATAACGTGACCGAACACAGTATATTTGCATAGAAAGGTTGAAGATTTATTTTTTTCCTTTAAAAGGTACAGTAAACTTAAATGCATGTTATGTATATGAAAAATCAGCAGTTGTAAATTATCTGTAATAACGAGTGCATAAGGAGCCAGCCCATTTTTGGTTCAGCACCCTGGATAGCGCTTGCTTATCAACAAACGCTACCCAGGTTCTGAACCAAAAATGGGCCGGCATCTAAGCTTTACATTACTGCTTTTCAAATAAAGATAGCAAGATAACAAAGAAACATTGATAATAGAAGTAAATTAGAAAGTTTTTCTTTTGTGATTCAGATAGAGCGTGGAATTTTAAACAAAATGTGGGTTTAGTGTCCCTTTAGGCAAATAGTTGAAGCCAGCTCTAGAGCATCAACGTATTTTGGGGAGCTAGCTAAACACATGGCGAGCCAATGGAAAGAGACTATTGTGTGCAGCCACCAATCAGAGTCTAACATCCAACAGTGGATTTCTCCTCCTAAGCCTACTTAGGTATGTTTTTCAACCATAGTTACCAATAGAAGAAAGTAAATTTGATAATAGAAGTAAGCTGGAAAGTCTCACACTCTGCTAAAATGTGTCCTTTGACTAAAACAGGAGAACGGCCCTGCTTCCAATACACTGCTCAAGGCCCAAGCTTGCAAAATATATCTATAGTGTTTGCCATCTTGTTGGTTATTCATGACTTTTTCAAAATGGAACCTTTTGGAGCTACCAGCTTCAACAGAAAAAAAAGGTATTCCCTGTATCAGAGGAAGAACAGATATCATAGGGTATATCTGATATAAAACCACAATAGCAATCATCAAAATAAAAAATTATATCCACAAATATAACTGTTAAAAGTTGTTTTTGTTTTTTTTTTAAAGAAACATGTTTTTGTGTAAATTAAGCAGGGATTTTGCTTCTTGGAAAGCCATCTGTGATGCAAGGCTGCTCTTTAAATAATTAGTACAAATCACAAATTATGCAAATATCTTAGCAGGCAGAGCTGTGATGCATACGTGCATAATAGCAAAGAAAAAGCTCAGCATTTCATTATTTACAAAGTATGGGTGTCATTTATTAAACGTAACAGTGTGACTCCACGTAAAAAGGAGTCAATTATATGCCAGATTTGCTGAGTACTTATAATTTATGTACTAAAAATTGTTTCAATCTGACATCCTTTAAGACTCCATTCCTTAATATTATTGTCTTGCTGTTTCTGTAATTTGTTCCCCCCATGCTACAGAGATAGAAAGCCTGTTTTATAAATAAAAGATTACAATAAACAACCTAACTTTAAAGGGATATGAAACCCAATTTTTTTTTAATTTCATGATAGAGCATGCAATTTTAAGCAACTTCTAATTTACTCCTTTTATCAATTTTTCTTTGCTCTCTTAGTTTCTTTATTTGAAAAAGCAGGAATGTAAGTTTAAGAGCCGGCCCATTTGTGGTTCAGCACCTGGGTAGCGATTGCCGATTGGTGGCTAAATGTAGTGGCAGTGGGCAGTCTGACCTGCCACCGCAGTGGTTTTGCTATAGGGGCTTGGGTTTCATCTGTATTTAGGGTTGCCAGGTGTCCAGTATTTGACCGGACAGTCCGGTATTTTAAGTTACTGCCCGGTATTTTGTGTTGCCGCATTCACCGGCTATACCTAACCCAACTTTCCCAGCCCGTGTTTTTACTTCCACCCACCTCAACCGGCACTGCGGCACCCCTTCTAACATGATATTTAGCTTGCGCGAACTCCGGATTACAAGCAGGAAGGAAGTGGGCATGACTTTTTTCCTGATTTGTGCTTGCTGTGAGTGTCGGATGTCACATGATCACGCCCGTGACGTCACATCAGTGAGAAGAAGACCCGTGCTGACACATGCAGGCTGCAGCAGCAATTTGAAACTTGTAAGTTTACAAGTCTCTGTATTAAGTTAGGCTCACCTGGCAGAAAAAAAGAGGCTTCTCTGATGCGCCTTTTTAGCAAGAGGGATGTTGCTTACACAGTTACATGCTTCTGGCTTTCATAGTTATCAGTGTTTCTAATTCCTACATAACGTTTTGAATTTCAATGTAATTATTTAAGAGATTTCATAACTTTTTTTAGTCACCTTATAGGCTCTTATTGTATCAATAATTTATATGGCTCATATTCGCAATTAAATACCACCTTAACTCTATGTATGCCTTATTTTTTATATAAACTAATCTCTTTTTCTGCATTATGATTAGATACAGTAAGAGTGACAGTGTGTGTGTGTGTGTGTGTGTGTGTGTGTGTATATATATATATATATATATATATATATACACACACACACACACACACACAGGTAGTAGCGCACTCCCACTCGCAAAAAGTCTCAAGAGCAGGGTGCATAAGTCATCAAATACAGCATTAAAAATATGCACTCGCGGGATTTAAAGCACAGCACTCTTTATTAAGTTGTGACGTTTCAGGGCATTCACTCCTTCTGAATATATATATATATATATATGTGTGTGTGTGTGTGTGTGTATGTTCTTTTTACTAAATTTCACCTCCAAACCCCCCCCCCCATTTGTTTATTGGGTGTCCGGTATTTTTGTGGAGGAGACCTGGCAAGCCTATCTGTATTATGCCTGACCCCTCTGTGTGCTCCTCGCCTGCAAATCAGGAATCACAGTATAAGGATAGTGTATGGATTTAAAATGATAGTGGCAGGGATGGCTGTCACAGCGTGGCTGTACAAAAAAAGCCTGCCACCATATTTGTACAGGACAACTGCTCAATTGCTTATCTTCTGGAGGATACAAAATACTATGACAAAGAAGCAGCTCCTCTTTCTCCTAAGTGGTTGCTTGCTCAGCTTCTGCTGAATTTTAACAGCAAGAAAGAGCACTGTTAAAATTGGGGCCTATGTTACAACTTTGGCCCTGGGGATCTGTGAGATCTAGTAGATCGTTAACATGGCCATCATCTTGGATTATGCAGAAATCTTCAGAGATCTTCTTATCTAAAACTGCTAAATGGAATGAAGCAAAACTCTGCAAATGTACTCCTGGTAAAGTTATCTACCATGGTTATTTAAACCGTGATTTTTACAAAATCAACATGGCTGCTGCAAACTGTTTTTATTGAGCAAAGTTCACATGGTATGGCTGCTATCTTGACTATTTTGAATTCAAACAATTTAAAAAAAATCAGGAAATTCTAAGGTCTATGGTAAGCTTTAGTGTATGCAATATGAAGGCAATATTACAGAGTTGTTTAGTATACGCAGTTTTAAACCATTACAAAAATCTTTGTTACCGCTAATGAGAAGGGTGTAACATTTTGTTTAGAGATATATTATGACATAGAATCGGCTTTGTTCAAAAAAGTCCATCAGTGTTTGGTGGTCATCTTGGATTTTTCACAGCCGCTTATCCATATTTTTCAATTATACATAAAACAAAAACAGATTGGCAAAAATGCTTAACATTTGCCATATTAGTAATAAATATGGTGAGCATTACTGTGTATCATATGGAGACAATATGTCACATGGTACAGCAGCCATCTTGGTTTAAGCTACCATTTATGTCACAGATGTGAGACTTTCATAGTGAAACTATTCTCTCAATAATATTTGTAATAAAAAGTAAATGATGGGCACTTCCATCCTTCCCTTTGGCATCCAGCAAATTAATAACGCCCCTAGTTTTGACGCAAAAGTGGGAGTGTTACGATTGGCTACAGCGTATTTTGTCATTTTAAACAGAAATAGACAATGCGTTGCGGGAGGAGGAACGGTGAAATGTATAACAAAATATTTATATTATTTAGCGTCTACAATGATTTTGATCAATGAAAGTGCCCATCATTTACTTTTTTTTAATTACAAAATATTGTTGAGACAATAGTTTAAGTTTACAATTATTTTAACAGTAAGTCACCAGGAACTCAGGCAGCAACATATGTATGAAAAGGCTTCTCCGGTTCTACATCGTTTGAAGCCGTTCCTGATTGCCCTCCTTCCTTGCTGCATATAATGATCACAGAGCAGCAGGCAACAGTTTTCTATTAAGCGTTCATCGCTCTAATTGGGCTACATGGCATGCTAAGAGTTATGGTTACTGGGTGCTATTAAGGCTTCAATGCTGGCAGACACAAAGCCAACGTTGAAAGGATTGTATGGCGGTACTACACTAATGCAATTTCAGGGTTTACATTATTAGATGCCAGGCCAATTTTTGGGTCACCGTGGCAACTTGAAATTGTGGATTTGTTGAGCCTTACCAATAGTAACATACTTTATTTCGCATAGGCAAGGGTTTTTGTCACATACATCAGGCAATGAGAACTCTGAAAGTAGAGTAAAGAGTTGATTTTCTTAAGATGAAGACTTTTTCTTCCCTATATTACTCTCTGATGATTGGTTATTTGCCGAGCATTAACAGTAAGGCGTCATCCTTTAATTTGGGACAAATATGAACTATATTATCACATCAAGTTTATTATCTATACAAAAAGGTTGTAAGTATTTTGTTAAAAACCCTTTTAAATATAAAAAACAGAGCATACGATTTTAAATCTAAAATCCATCTTTAAAAACTATGGGCACACTAGTCACTACAAGGCAAAATTAACTTCTACCTACCATACTAACACAAGAATTGACACTTAGAACAAAAACTAAACCACACATGAAACCACAACATTACAGCAAGAGGTTACGGCAACAAACACTCATAAATAGACATCAATGTCTGACTGATGTTCGCAGGATCAAAACACATCCTCAAGTGGTGACAGCTTGAAATCTAGTAAAAGGCTTAACAAGTTTAAACCGATATTAAACTAAAAAAAATTCTTCATAGTTCATACAGAGCATACAATTTTAAACAGCTTTTCAAAGTACCTCTATGATCTTATTTGCTTAATTCTTGGTATCCTTCATTGAAAAGCAACCCTAGGTAGGTATAGGAACTGGTGCAAGCTGTTGATTGGTGGCTGCACATATATGCCTCGTCATTGGCATATTGTTGTGTTCAACAAGCTTCTAGCAGTACATTGCTGCTCCTTCAAAAAATTATACCAAGAGAATGGAGAAAAAACATAATTTATGCTTACCTGATAAATTTATTTCTCTTGTAGTGTGTTCAGTCCACGGGTCATCCATTACTTATGGGATATATTCTCCTTCCCAACAGGAAGTTGCAAGAGGATCACCCAAGCAGAGCTGCTATATAGCTCCTCCCCTCACATGTCATATCCAGTCATTCGACCGAAACAAGACGAGAAAGGAGAAACTATAAAGTGCAGTGGTGACTGGAGTTATAATTTTAAAATTTAGAACCTGCCTGAAAAAGACAGGGCGGGCCGTGGACTGAACACACTACAAGAGAAATAAATTTATCAGGCAAGCATAAATTATGTTTTCTCTTGTTAAGTGTGTTCAGTCCACGGGTCATCCATTACTTATGGGATACCAATACCAAAGCTAAGTACACGGATGATGGGAGGGACAAGGCAGGAACATTAAACAGAAGGAACCACTGCCTGTAGAACCTTTCTCCCAAAACCAGCCTCCGAAAAAGCGAAAGTGTCAAATTTGTAAAATTTGGAAAAAGTATGAAGTGAAGACCAAGTTGCAGCCTTGCAAATCTGTTCAACAGAGGCCTCATTCTTAAAGGCCCAGGTGGAAGCCACAGCTCTGGTGGAATGAGCTGTAATTCTTTCAGGAGGCTGCTGTCCAGCAGTCTCATAGGCTAAACGTATTATGCTACGAAGCCAAAAAGAGAGAGAGGTAGCCGAAGCCTTTTGACCTCTCCTCTGTCCAGAGTAAACGACAAACAGAGAAGATGTTTGTCTAAAATCTTTAGTTGCCTGAAAGTAGAACTTCAGAGCACGGACCACGTCTAGATTATGCAAAAGACGCTCCTTCTTTGAAGAAGGATTAGGACATAATGATGGAACAACAATCTCTTGATTGATATTCCTGTTAGAAACAACCTTAGGTAAAAACCCAGGTTTAGTACGCAGAACTACCTTGTCTGAATGAAAGATCAGATAAGGAGAATCACAATGTAAGGCAGATAACTCAGAGACTCTTCGAGCCGAGGAAATAGCCATCAAAAACAAAAAACTTTCCAAGATAAAAGCTTAATATCAATGGAATGAAGGGGTTCAAACAGAACACCCTGAAGAACTTTAAGAACCAAGTTTAAGCTCCACGGAGGAGCAACAGCTTTAAACACAGGCTTAATTCTAGCCAAAGCCTGACAAAAGGCCTGGACGTCTGGATGCTCTGCCAGACGTTTGTGTAAAAGAATAGACAGAGCTGAAATCTGTCCCTTTAGCGAACTAGCGGATAAACCCTTTTCTAAACCCTCTTGTAGAAAAGCTAATATCCTAGGAATCCTAACCTTACTCCATGAGTAACTCTTGGATTCGCACCAATATAAATATTTACGCCATATCTTATGGTAAATTTTTCTTGTCACAGGTTTCCGAGCCTGTATTAATGTATCAATAACTGAATCCGAAAACCCACGCTTTGATAGAATCAAGCGTTCAATTTCCAGGCAGTCAGCCTCAGAGAAATTAGGTTTGGATGGTTGAAAGGACCCTGAATTAGAAGGTCCTGCCTCAGAGGAAGAGACCATGGTGGACAGGACGACATGTCCACTAGGTCTGCATATCAGGTCCTGCGTGGCCACGCAGGCGCTATCAGAATTACCGATGCCCTCTCCTGTTTGATCCTGGCAATCAGCCGAGGTAGCAACGGAAATGGTGGAAACACATAAGCTATGTTGAAAACCCAAGGGGCTGCTAATGCATCTACCAGCACCGCTCCCGGGTCCCTGGACCTGGATCCGTAACAAGGAAGCTTCGCGTTCTGGCGAGATGCCATGAGATCCAGATCCGGTTTGCCCCAACGACGAATCAGTTGAGCAAATACCTCCGGGTGAAGTTCCCACTCTCCCGGATGAAAAGTCTGGCGACTTAGGAAATCCGCCTCCCAGTTCTCTACGCCTGGGATGTGAATCGCTGACAGGTGGCAAGAGTGAGACTCTGCCCAGCGAATTATCTTCGAGACTTCCAACATCGCTAGGGAACTCCTGGTTCCCCCTTGATGATTGATGTAAGCCACAGTCGTGATATTGTCCGACTGAAATCTGATGAACCTCAGCTTTGCTAACTGAGGCCAAGCTAGAAGAGCATTGAATATTGCTCTCAATTCTAGAATGTTTATTGGGAGGAGTTTCTCCTCCTGAGTCCACGATCCCTGAGCCTTCAGGGAATTCCAGACTGCTCCCCAGCCTAGAAGGCTGGCATCCGTTGTTACAATCGTCCAATCTGGCCTGCGAAAGGTCATTCCTTTGGACAGATGAACCGATGACAACCACCAGAGAAGCGAATCTCTGGTCTCCTGGTCCAGATTTAGCAAAGGGAACAGATCTGAGTAATCCCCGTTCCATTGACTGAGCATGCATAGTTGCAGCGGTCTGAGATGTAGGCGCGCAAATGGCACTATGTCCATTGCCGCGACCATTAAGCCGATTACTTCCATGCACTGAGCTACTGATGGGCTTGGAACGGAATGAAGGACACGGCAAGCATTGAGAATCTTTGATAACCTGGACTCCGTCAGGTAAATCTTCATCTCTACAGAATCTATAAGAGTTCCTAGAAAAGGAACCCTTGTGAGTGGTAACAGAGAACTCTTTTCCACGTTCACTTTCCACCCATGCGACCTCAGAAATGCTAGAACTATCTCTGTATGAGACTTTGCATCCTGAAAACTTGACGCTTGTATCAGAATGTCGTCTAGGTACGGAGCCACCACTATGCCTCGTGGTCTTAGCACCGCCAGAAGTGAGCCCTGAACCTTCGTAAAAATTCTCGGGGCCTTGGCTAACCCGAAGGGAAGAGCCACAAACTGGTAATGCCTGTCTAGAAAGGCAAACCTCAGGTACCGATAATGATCCTTGTGAATCGGTATATGAAGGTAAGCATCCTTTAAGTCCACCGTGGTCATATATTGACCCTCTTGGATCATGGGTAGGATGGTTCGAATGGTTTCCATCTTGAACGATGGTACCCTTAGGAATTTGTTTAAGATCTTTAAGTCCAAGATTGGTCTGAAGGTTCCCTCTTTTTTGGGAACCACAAATAGATTTGAGTAAAATCCTTGTCCCTGTTCCGATCGCGGAACTGAGTGGATCACCCCCATGATTAAGAGGTCTTGTACACATTGTAGAAATGCCTCTCTCTTTACTAGGTTTGTCGATAACCTCGAAAGATGGAACCTCCCTTGTGGAGGAGAGGTTTTGAAATCCAGAAGGTATCCCTGAGAAATAATCTTTAACGTCAAGGGATCCTGCACATCTCTTGCCCAAGCCTGGACAAAGAGAGAAAGTCTGCCCCCCACTAAATCCGTCTCCGGATAGGGGGCCCTGACTTCATGCTGTCTTAGGGGCGGGAGTAGGCTTTCTGACCTGCTTGCCCTTGTTCCATGACTGGTTGCCTTTCCAACCCTGTCTGTAACGAGCAGTAGTTCCTTCCTGTTTTGGAGCGGAGGAAGTCGATGCTGCTCCTGCCTTGAAGTTACGAAAGGCACAAAAATTAGACTGTTTGGCCTTTGGTTTGGCCCTGTCCTGAGGAAGGGCGTGGCCCTTACCTCCCGTAATGTCAGCAATAATTTCCTTCAAGCCGGGCCGGAATAAGGTCTGCCCTTTGAAAGGAATGTTAAGTAGTTTAGACTTGGAAGTTACATCCGCTGACCAGGATTTAAGCCAGAGCGCTCTGCGCGCCTGTATGGCAAATCCGGAATTTTTAGCCGTGAGTTTGGTTAGATGTACTACGGCATCTGAAACAAACGCATTAGCTTGCTTAAGGGTTCTAACTTTGCTCAAGGCCTCATCCAACGGCTCTGTGCGAATCGCCTCTTCCAGAGACTCAAACCAGAATGCCGCTGCAGCCGTGACAGGCGCAATGCATGCAAGAGGCTGCAATATAAAACCCTGTTGAACAAACATTTTCTTAAGATAACCCTCTAATTTTTTATCCATTGGATCTGAGAAAGCACAGCTATCCTCCACCGGGATAGTGGTACGCTTGGCTAACGTAGAAACTGCTCCCTCCACCTTAGGGACCGTCTGCCATAAGTCTCGTGTGGGTGCGTCTATAGGGAACATTTTTCTAAATATCGGGGGAGGGGAAAAAGGCACACCGGGTCTATCCCACCCCTTACTTATAATCTCTGTAAGTCTTTTTGGTATAGGAAAAACGTCAGTACACACCAGTACCGCATAGTATCTATCCAACCTACACAATTTCTCTGGAATTGCCACCGTGTCGCAATCATTCAGAGCCGCTAATACCTCCCCTAGTAACACACGGAGGTTCTCAAGCTTAAATTTAAAATTTGAAATTTCTGAATCCGGTCTCCCCGGATCAGAACCGTCACCGACAGAATGAAGCTCACCGTCCTCATGTTCTGCAAATTGTGAGGCAGTATCAGACATGGCTCTTGTGTCATCAGCGCGCTCTATCCTTAACCCAGAGCTATCGCGTTTGCCCCTTAATTCGGGCATATTATATAATACTTCTTTCATAACATTAGCCATATCATGTAAAGTGATTTGTAAGGGCCTAGATGTACTAGATGTCTCAATCCTACGCATCTCCCGAGCGGGAGACGCAGGTACTGACACGTGAGGAGAGTTAGGCGGCATAACTTCCCCCTCGTTGTCTGGTGATAGCTTCTTTAACGGTACAGATTGACTTTTATTCAAAGCAATATCAATACAATTGGTACACATCGTTCTATTGGGCTCCACATTGGCTTTTGAACATGATGAACAAACAGTTTCCTCTGAATCAGACATGTTTAAAACAGACTTAGCAATGAAACTAACAAGCTTGGAAATCACTTTCAATAAGTTTACAAGCAATATAAAAAACGCTGCAGCGCTTCAAAAATACAGATATAATTAAACAATTCTTAACAAGAAGTGTATTATTAGCAGAGGATTGCACCCATTAGCAAAAGGATGATTAACCCCTCAATACCCAAAACGGATAAAACAGATATCAATTAAGATTTAACGCTTTTAATCACAGTCAGCACACTGTCACAGATCTGCTGTGACTGATTACCTCCCTCACAAATGAAATTTGCAGACCCCTGAGCTCTCTAGAGACGTCCTGGATCAAGGAGGAAGAAGCAGAAAGACTGTGCAATAATTTTAACTGCGCAACAAGGCGCTAAAACAAGGGCCCTCCCACTCCAATCACAACAGTGGGAGCCCTGATATAACGGTTTCCATGCAGAAAAATATGTTAGCCATGTGGAAAAAAATCATGCCCCAAGCGATTTATCACCAAAGTACCTCACAAAAACGAATAACATGCCAGTAAACGTTTTATTAAAAAACAACATTTTTCAATGTCATGCAAAGCTATCACTAAGCCTGCTACCAGTCGCTACCACTGCAGAGAAGGCTTAAGTATTATTTCAGTGTTAACAGTATTTTCTCAGTCAAATTCTAGTCCCTAGAATATAACTCGACTGCGCATACATTTATCAGCCTGATACCAGTTGCTACTACTGCATTTAAGGCTGTACTTACATCATATGGTAACAGCAGTATTTTCTTAGTCAATTCCATTCCCAGAAAATAAAGTACTGCACATACCTCATTTGCGGAGAACCCCGCATGCTATTCCCAGTTTCTGAAGTTACCCCACTCCTCAGAATGTCGAGAACAGCCAGTGGATCTTAGTTACGCCTGCTAAGATCATAGATAAAAAACGCAGGCAGTTTCTTCTTCCAAAAACTGCCTGAGATAGAAAAACAGCACACTCCGGTGCCATTTAAAATAACAAACTTTTGATTGAAGAATAGTTAAGTAAAAACTCCAGCTCCTTTCGCGACCTCCTTCTTTGTTGAGGGTTGCAAGAGAATGACTGGATATGACATGTGAGGGGAGGAGCTATATAGCAGCTCTGCTTGGGTGATCCTCTTGCAACTTCCTGTTGGGAAGGAGAATATATCCCATAAGTAATGGATGACCCGTGGACTGAACACACTTAACAAGAGAAATTGAGAATAGAAATATTAGGGAAAGTTGCTTAAAAATGAATTGGGTTTTGTGTCCCTTTAACTGAAATTAAGGAACCAAATAAAATATTATGGAGCAAGTCAAACATCATTTAAACATTTAAAAGTAAAAGGAGGGTGAGATAGACTCACAGACCATAGATACAAACAGACAAATGGATAGACGAAGAATAAGAAGGGGCAAAAAAAAAGGACATTTTTGGAGTTATGGCTGAACCGCTCCTTAGATTTTTCAAGTCCTTATCAAGAAGGAATAAAAAAATGGAGTCAAGGAACAAACATGGAAAAACTCTAACACTAGTATGTATTATTATCGGTTATTTGTAGAGCACTAACAGATTCCGCAGCGTTATGTGGGTAAAGTCCCTTTAATTTTTAATTTCAAGAAAGTAAGCATGACAAGTGTTCGTTCAACTATGAAATATTAAAAATGTGAAAAACTAAAAGTGGAGAACGAAAAACTAAAATCAAGGTTCCTCTGAAATAATTTACATAGAAATACAGTGTGAAACACCTTTTTTTTCATGAGAACATTAAAGATCCAAAAAACAAGCAAAACAAAAAAGTCAGCCAAGGAATTGTAGCAATATTGTGTTTGGGCACATCTAGGAATAAATGCTTGTAAATCCCAATAGTCCAATGAATAGACAGAAAGTTTTCATAATTCTATCATTGTGTCCATGGATGACTGAGTGTCATAGCCAATGTCAAGCTAGAGTTTCCCATTTGAATGACATATGGATCCAGCCAACCAGAGAGATGTTAGAACATTAAATGCCACAAACAGACCGGAGAAGCATACAAAGTACCAAATTAGTGTTCACGCAACCGTACACACTTGAGGATCTTATTTTACGCTCTTGGAAAAAATGGTATACACTAGCAAAACTAAAAAAATAAATCAAAACAACACAGAAAAAAAACATAAGGAAATTAAACACTGAATAAAATAACTTCTAAATCGTAATCATTTATACTTCATTAACATCTATACTGTCTATTATAACTTACAATTTTACAATAGGTATTGATACCTTCTTTCCACTTTCTGCAGAGATTTTTTTCTGCAAGTCGTTTTGAAATAAAATAAAATTTTAAATTAGGCAGTTACACTAAAGCACCATCTCAATTACAATGTGTTTATTTTCAGAATAAAGCAATTTTTAAAATGGTATAATATATTGCAGCAGATGAAAATTGCATTGTAAATTAGCTGCAGAGAAAAAAAAATTGTTTATTTTTTAAAATGTCTATTGAATAAATTTGTTTTCTTTGCTCTTGGTGTAACATCACATAATTATAAGGTAAAAATGTAGTAACAAAAAGGGAGCATTGCTCACAACAATATCTTACATTCAGAAGTCACAGCATTGTAGACCAGGAAAGGCTAGGGGCGGAGTTTAAAAAATCCCTGAGATCCAGTCACCAATCAATGCTCTGTGTTAACACTTACATAGTGCAGCCAGAGCACAATACTGTTTCACTAAAATACACAATCTAACAACAATGTAAATTTCTGAAGGAGCCACAAGACTTTAGATTAAACCATTACATTACACATTCATTTTAGTTTACCTGCAATTAAATTATTAAACTACATGTTTCAAAACTTACTACCTAAAATGTTATTGGAGGATGTAACATTACCTAATCTATGGCAGGATTTAACAAATGCATGGAGCTACTATGACCTGGCTCTTAAAAGTTTACTTATTATCCTTTATATATTTCTATTAAAAACAATTGCTAGCATATAAAAGCAGCTTATGGCTGGCGCCTTAATATTTCTTCTGGCTCCTAAACATTAAATACAATTTGTCAACCCTGATCCTCAACCTTGTTATGAAAATATTGGTGTAAAAAAGAGCTCCACAAATGCCAGGGCTCCCAGAATAAAAATACATTTAAAGGGACAGTAAAGCCATAATTAGACATTCATGATTCAGTCAGCTTGTAAAAATCCGCCTTATTGGATCTATCCTGGTCAACGTTAAGTGCTACTACTGTAAAGTTGAAGTGTCTAGGAGCAACAACAGCCCGCAAAACCAGAGCAGGGCTGCCGAACGCTGAAGCAGGTAGCACGAAAAAATTGCCTATCAACTCTTATCACTCACTATAATGTTCCAAATTACCTCTGTAAACAACATCAAACACAAGAGCTGGGTGTCAGTAACTTCATAAAATGGGTTTCCATGGTCGAGCAACTGTACACAAGCCTCACATGGCTGAAGTGGTGTAAAGCACAGCATCACTAGTCTCCGGTGCAGTGGAGATATGTTCTCTGAAGTGATAAGTCACGCTTCATTATACGGCAGACTGATGGAAGAATCTAGGTGTGGTAGATGTCAGGCAAAAGCTACCTACCTGAATGCATAGTGCCTACTGTAATGTATGGTGGAAAATGGATAATGGTCTGGGCTGTATTCAGGGTTTGGGCTAGGCTAATGAAGGTTCATCTTAAAGGGACACTGAACCCAAAATTTTTTCTTTCATAATTCAGATAGACCATGCAATTTTAAGTAACTTTCTCATTTTCTCCTATTATCAATTTTTATTCGTTCTCTTGCTATCTTTATTTGAAAAAGAAGGCATCTAAGGTTTTTTTTTTTTGGTTCAGTACTCTGGACAGCACTTTTTTACTGGTAGATGAATTTATCCACCAATCAGCAAGGACAACCTAGGTTGTTCACCAAAAATGGACAGGCATCTAAACTTACATTCTTGCATTTCAAATAAAGATACCAAGATTATTAAGACAATTTGATAATAGGAGTAAA
>NC_069502.1:735066784-735111784 GCF_027579735.1 Bombina bombina
GCTCAACCCATTTTATTAGGTTGTGGCTTCAAAACACAAAATCAGCTAATTCATATACACAAATAATCTTTAAAAAAAAAACAAATCTCATACATTTTATACTCTGCAGCTGGTAAAAAAAAAGTAATTGGAAACACATTAAGGGAAAAACTATTTTATAGTATATTGCCCCTTTAAGGTCTAGGATGTGGTTTCACTTCAATGACAATGTCTTCATGATCTGGGAGGGCTGTGTAGAACAAATACATTGATTTATGTTGAGATTAAATAACAATGATTTACATTTAAAGTCACCTATTTAGTATTTAGGCATTTTTGGTGGTTTTCCTTGATTAGAGATGGGCAGATCAGGATACTTCTGAAACCGTCTGTTCTTTTAAAATAGATAAGCAACATAGAATATTCAGTGGAAGAAAATATCATTGCTATTTGGTCATAAAAAAAGTCCTTCATACATTGAAAGAAAAAACAATTCAGGGAGAATGTTCCCATTGGGGTCCAGAAGAATCATGGAAGGTTCTTTGTAGCTCAGTGTGAATCTTATAAAGTCCTCTGGCAGACCTAACTGCCATCAAGATTACTATCTTCAAGGTCAGAAACTTTATAGATAAACCTCCTTACATCTGAACAAACAACCTGTGAGGCATTGAAAACTTTTATAATAAAATATCTACGTGAACACACAATGTTCTTGTAAAAGTTACCACAGTCTACTAAATTTATACTTCCCTATGGGTTTTAAAAAATAAATTAAAAAAATGTCAATAAAGTCACATTCCAAGCATAACAGAGAACAGATTCTTGGCCTGGTGTTCTTCAAAGATCTAACAAGGTTTAGATTAGCCCAAACAATGTAATACAGTTTAACTATAATTGATAGCTTAAACTTGATGGTATTAAGCTCGAGTCCTTATCTAGAATATTCGTCATAATGATAACCTAATTTAACCTTATATATTGGTGGTTTCCAAAAACCAGCACTCAGAGAAAATTAAGCTTCTCACTAACTTTATATACATCACGTTCTAGAGCACAGCTGTTTACGACTTGCTCAGACTTTATCACAGACACACTTGTTCTCAAATTATTTATATTTTCAAATTATGAACATGACAAATATTAAAGCACCAGTACTCCATAGTGACTAATAATTAGGGTGACCAACCATATTGCCACTTTAAAAAGGGACACATATGAAAAATGAATATGTTAGGGCTGTTTAAAGAAATGTTTTGTATAAGAACCCTGACATATGTGTTTTTAATGTGTGTCCCTTTTTAAAGCGGCAATATGGTCACCCTACTAATAGTAGTAATCTGACCTATGCAATTTGCTCCAACAGCCCGCTTACAAAGGTAAGTATAAATAAAAAACCTCCTGTTCTAGTCTTAGTTTTTGGCCTAAACAACTCATTCCTAACCAACCTCCTTCCTTTTCTATGGAAACTGCTGACTGTGCCAGCTGGGGCCTTAACTCTCCTCTCTTCCATAGTAAATTACCACAAGTACAGATTTGGATAAGTAGCAAAGACAGTGAGGATGACAAACCAGAAAACAAAAGGCAAAAAGACACAGAGTACAGAATGGAGATCTACATATTACTAACCACCAAGGAGTAAATCACCATTCTGTGTCAGTATTCTATATAGAATGCCACCTCCAGTAAAACCTTGACACCTCACCAGGCACTGTCCGGTTACCAGGCATCCAACTTTTTTAGATCTGTGTCCACAAATCTTCTGACACAAGGTCCATTGTTTTAGTGTCCTTATCAGAAGCTCTTTATTTTGCAAGTCATAAGAATGACTGTCTTAAATAAATCTTGCTTTGAACCCTTAAAACTTGGTATTTCATAGATTGCTGCACAGAAAGTTATCAGGTTCTGCTCTGAAACGCTACTTGGATAATAGCCAATCATTTAAATGCTCTACTGCCAATCAAAAATATAAAAAAATTTATACCTAATAGTAGGCTCTTGCTAAGAGTTTACAGTGCTGGACTCTTCATCCCTCCCTTGTGGTTAAAGGGTGTAACTGCTGTGCAAATTATTCCTTGTTCATTTCAAAATAAATAAGTGACTAATAAATCTCTATTCCTACCACCCCCTCACAAGTACACTTTAGCAGAAATGCAATATTAAATGACAGATCTAGTTAATTTTGTTAATTGGCTTGTTAATAAAACAGTTTGTCTGATCTCTGATACCACTTAAGGGCCATTAGTGACTCTCCAATTATGTATCTTTTAAATGATCAGGGATCAATACCAATCCATTATGTTCTTCTTAAAAGATAAAAAGTGATTTTAACTGTAAAGTAATAGCTTATAAACAATAAATATATATTTATATAATACACTAAGGAGAAAAAAGACCACTATAATCCAGCAACAGACTATAACTCATAAATCAACCATATTACTACAGGGAAAAAAGGGGGAGAAATAGTACAAACTAACAGTATTAATATATTTAATTAAACACAAATGGCAACATATTGGCCTGACAGAGTGCATCAGAAAAGGGCAAAAAAGAATGCATAATAAGCATCAAGTACATATAGGACATGTCCATCAATAATGTCCGTTAACCAAATCCATATTGGAGGGGATGAAAACACCCATCAGGATGTTTATTTGTAATCCACAGGTGAAGATAGCATGTTTTATTAAGTGTGATTATTCATACATGCACAGCTCTAACAACAACATCAATTGGAACGATTACCTGTCTCGATGTTCGTTCAGGATTTAGCTGTATCAACTTGCAAATCACCAAGTGTATCCTTTACCGTTTCTGAAGCAGCCTTTATTCTATACCCAATGAATCCGGGATGATACCACACCAAGTTGGTTTTTAGGAAGGCCAATTAGTGTCAAGCACGCCTTCCGTGGTAATACCCAAACCTGAATGCAGACTGAAAAGTTCAGCGGTGTTCAGCTGACATAGAGCTACGCACGTTTCACCCGTGCTACATACAGGCTTCTTCTGGCTTATTTGTGATTGGAGCGTTACCTCCATGTATTTAAACAGAATGCTCCGCCTTTTTTCAATTTTACACTACAGAAAGTGTATCCTATTTAGGAACACTCATTTTTGAAAACGACTCTCATATACATTATACTGGTAGTGCTGATATATATATATATATATATATATATATATATATATATATATATATATATATATGTGTGTGTGTGTGTGTGTGTGTGTGTGTGTGTGTGTGTGTGAAGGAATCGAGGGGTCAACAGCGCATAGAAGTTCTATGCTAAAACAAAAAAATATACATAAAATAATTCACAATCAATAATAATAAATGATGTTTATAAGAGAACATAGAGTCCAATCAGATAGCTGAATAAAATGATTATCCCCTTACCAGAAAATACCTCAATCTGATGAGGTAAGTTGCCACAATTGGTAGGGGGTAGTAGAAATCCACTGTATATAGATGAGAGTCAGTGGCGAGTCCTCTGCCTCCTGGAGTAGGTATTTCTCAGAGCAGACATCTGAAGCAAGTCTGAGAAGTTAACCCTTGGTTCTCTATGGCAGTGTGTATTAATTAAAGTGATGGTAAACTTTACCTGTTTTAAAATCAGGTCCGGAATGTAAGGGATATTTTAGATGGACTTTAATTGATCTTTTGTAATAAAGATGTGCTATAACCTAAACTTTTTAATGTAGTTCTGGTCGCCCACTTCAAAACATATTTTATTAGCTAACTGTTTGAATTGTTCTCTAATCAGTGTTCTAGCTACAGAAAAAAAAATGCTGTAAGGCTAGAGCACCGATATGGAAGACATAAATATGAAAGTGTTCGATTACATGTGGTACTAGGCAGAGTAAAATATTAGTAATGTGTAAAAGGGTGCAAGGCCGTTAAAGAGTGAGAAAGTCCAAGATAATATGAGTGAATGTTTGAATGGAAAAAGTGGTGGCCAGGCAAAGCACTATAGCAGAGCTCACAACTGTTCTGAATATTACAGGACTGTTGCAGGTTAATAGATTTGTCCCTCCAGCATTTCTCTATATCTTTTTTCAGTCACAGGTTCCAGATCAAAAACTTATGTCTGCTCAAGCCCAAAAAAGGAATGCACAGTCCCTCTAAGAATCAACCAGACCCATCCACCGCCCCCCCCCCCCCCCGCCCTGGACTATTCAGACCTGAGATTCCTGGTCCAGAGATCAGAGGATGTCATGTCATGAGAAGGTTCCTTCAACCTCAGTCTTCGGAAATCACAAAAAAATTAAAAAGTAGACCACATATGATGAAATCAGCTTACCAGTAACCATGGTTACCAACCTGTTCTCATCCAAAGTAATCTTGAAAATTATAACTTCTGAGAAAGTGTGCCTGGTGGCACAGGAAATGCGTCAGATCTTTTTGGTATGACCCATCACTTGGACTTAATGTATATACTTTGTATACAATAAATAGACTTTTATCTGCAACTGAGGATGTGTCTGCAACATTATTTCTATTTGATACAGTAATCTTGAAAACCTGAGCTGTTCCTGCATACTGATGCCTGGAGTTGAAGATCCATGGGTTAGAGGGTTCAAGAAAGACAGTGATCATTCAAGAGGAAGCAAGCAACTTGCCATTTGTAACGCATCATTTTAATTGAAAGAAAAACAAAATACTACAATGCCCATTCAAACACATTTACCGTAAATTGGTAGTGATTGTGGTGTCAAAATTCCTCATTGCATAAAAAGGGCTACACCTATTGCAAATGTAACCAAGTAAGTGATTTTTATTCATTCTATTTGCAGAAACACAAAAACCTGTCTTTCTGGATGTCACCACCCTAAAAAAAAAAAATAAAGATGTGTAAAAACAAGAAAGAGGTGCAGTCAAGAATAACTGCACAGTTTAGATCTTAAAACAAAAGTTGCATACACAGCTGGTAATTCTGCACTGTGTTTTAAACATCAACCCTTTTCTTTAACAATTGTTTTAACTTTTTAATTGCAGCAGGTGACAGGGAGACCTCCTCTACATCCCCTCTTGTGTACTGTCGTCCTTCATACTTGCTCGTTGTCTAAAATCTTAAAGATACATTAAAGCAGAGCTCAACAAATTTCTTCGAAATCTAGGAGCCAGCCCATACATTTGACAGATGTTTCTCTCTCTCGATAGCTATACAATATCTCTCTCTCTCTCTATATATATATACGCATTTTAGGGATCAAAACGCCGCTTCATCAGATGGTTTTGTATTTCATTGCTGCGAGCCCTAGAAAACATTCCGCTGTACCAAGCTAAATTTTAAATGCCATGGGTGTCTTGGAGACTCTAAAACAGGGCATCTGGATATGTCAAGCCTTGCATTTAAAGGGATATGAAACCCAAATATTTTCTTGAATTCAGATAGAGCATGCAATTTTAAGCAACTTTGTAATTTACTCCTATTTTCAAATTTTCTTCGTTCTCTTGGTATCTTTATTTGAAAAAGCAGAAATGGGAGCTTAGGAGCCTGCCCATTTCCAGTTCAGCACCTGGGTAGCACTTGCTAATTGGTGGCTAAATGTTGTTGCATCTAAAAGAGGACATTTTAACATACATTTATTTTTATTTTTTTCTAAAACAAAATGGATGTTACCGTTTCAAACAATATTCTTTTTATGGTCATGAGGTTTTCCACTATCCACAAACAGAGCTTTGGAAGTGTTTAAACAATATTTAGGTGCTGACTAGTTGATAGAAATAGTGCTCTTCCATGTGTAAAATAAATTTGTTAGGTTTAATATATATCTTTATAGGCGTTCTACATTTAATGTTATACGGGCATAAATGCTACAAACGGAAGATCTAGACTTTTAACGCTACCTCATTGATAGTATTAAATTTAAAAAGAAGCAATATATATAAAGATTACAAACCAGTGCAACTTCTCCTCTAATCTTACAATAACTTCCATCACAATGTCAGCAAAGCTTTAGTCACACGCCCTCTCCTATGAGCTGTGCTTGCACGAAATACAGAATGACCCTAAATACCCTTTCATTTTTATAAGCAAATGGGACAGAAATATTTTTAGGCAGAAACTTACAGAGGATATATTGCTGGAATGCAAAAACAATGTTTTCAAGGACACAGCAAAAGCTGTAAATTGTACAAACACACTGTCGCTGTTCTGCAAGGCTTAGGCAGATATGAGGTAAGTATATTGGAAAAGTTTGTGTCTGTGACAAATATTTTTCAAGCTTCTAGTTTCAAAGTGATTTTAATAAATACTACAAGCCATGTTCCTAATGGTTGATCAAGCCAAAATCATCTTCTAAGTTTGAGGGAAAGGGAATCGTTGAAAGAAAAGCAGTTCAAAATAATTTGATTTAATTATTTTTTTTATTATTATTTAACATTTTATTTGGTTTGAAATGTTTAAGGGGAAATTGTAAAACACAGAGGGCTAGATTATGAGTGGCGTGTTAACAGTTGCACCCGAGCGATAAGGGGTTTATCCAGTGTTTTTGCGTGCATCGGAAGTAGCGTGCCTATTACAAGTTGAAAGTAAACGTGTTTGCTCTAGCTCAATTTAATTTAACGTGCGCTGGGTTAGAGCTCTGGTTATAGGGATAGGAAAGTCAAAATTGAACTTGCAGAATTCCGATTGTGCACGTAATTTTAAAGGGACACTGAACCCACATTTTTTCTTTCGTGATTCATATAGAGCATGCAATTTTAAGCAACTTTCTAATTCACTCCTATTATCAATTTGTCTTCATTCTCTTGAATGTAAGTTTAGAAGCCAGCCCATTTTTGGTTCACAACCTGGGTTGTCCTTGCTGAAGACCAATAAACAAGTGCTGTCCAGGGTCTGAACCAAAAATGGGCTGGCTCCGTAGATTTCTTTTTCAAATAAAGAGAACAAAGAAAAATTGATAATAGGAGTAAATTAGAAAGTTGCTTAAAATTGCATGCTCTATCTGAATCATGAAAGAAAAAAATTGGGTTTAGTGTCCCTTTAAGACACTTTTAAATTCACTTCTATTTTCTATTTTCAAATGTGCTTCATTCTCTTGGTATTCCTTGTTGAAAAAGAATACGCACACATCCTACACTAGTGGGAACTGGCTGCTGATATATATGTGTGTGTACATATGTATTTATATATGAATTTATAGACATATATATATGTAAATGAATATGTGCACACAGACATTTAAAGGACCAGTCAATATTGTAGATTTGCATAATCAACACATGCATGATAATAAGACAATGGAATAGCACTTAGTCTGAACTTCAAATGAGTAGTAGATTTTTGTTAAATAAATTGCAAAGTTATGTCTGTTTCCACTCCCACTGTACCATGTGACAGCCATCAGCCAATCACAAATGCATATACGTATATGCTGTGAATTATTGCACATGCTCAGTAGGAGTTGGTGACTCAAAAAGTGTAAATATAAAAAGACACTGCACATTTTGTTAATGGAAGTAAATTGGAAAGTTGTTTAAAATTGCATGCTTTATCTGAATCATGAAGTTTAATTTTGACTTGAGTGTCCCTTTAAGTGCATTGGAGCCCTTAGCAGTAAAGTAGCTGAAAACAAGAAAAACCCTAATTATACAATATTCATATTTAATAAAGTGTTTTACTGTGTTTGTACTGTAAATATATAGGGTTAGCGCACTTGAGAAAATGTGATTGGGTTTGTGCGCAAGTAGTTTTTTTTTAACTTTTCGCTCTTCATTGAAGTCTATGGGGGAATAAGTTAAAGGGCCATAATACCCGAATGTTTAAACACTTGAAAGTGATGCAGCAAAGCTGTAAAAAGCTGACTAGAAAATATCTCCTGAACATCTCTATGTAAAAACATAATTTATGCTTACCTGATAAATTTATTTCTCTTGTAGTGTATCCAGTCCACGGATCATCCATTACTTATGGGATATTCTCCTTCCCAACAGGAAGTTGCAAGAGGATCACCCACAGCAGAGCTGCTATATAGCTCCTCCCCTAACTGCCACCCCCAGTCATTCGACCGAAACAAACAGAGAAAGGAGAAACCATAGGGTGCAGTGGTGACTGTAGTTTAATTAAATTTTAGACCTGCCTTAAAATGACAGGGCGGGCCGTGGACTGGATACACTACAAGAGAAATAAATTTATCAGGTAAGCATAAATTATGTTTTCTCTTGTTAAGTGTATCCAGTCCACGGATCATCCATTACTTATGGGATACCAATACCAAAGCTAAAGTACACGGATGATGGGAGGGACAAGGCAGGGATTAAGCGGAAGGAACCACTGCCTGAAGAACCTTTCTCCCAAAAACAGCCTCCGAAGAAGCAAAAGTATCAAATTTGTAAAATTTTGAAAAAGTGTGAAGGGAAGACCAAGTCGCGGCCTTGCAAATCTGTTCAACAGAGGCCTCATTTTTAAAGGCCCAGGTGGAAGCCACAGCTCTAGTAGAATGAGCTGTAATTCTTTCAGGGGGCTGCTGTCCAGCAGTCTCATACGCTAGGCGTATAATACTCCGAAGCCAAAAGGAAAGAGAGGTTGCCGAAGCTTTTTGACCTCTCCTCTGTCCAGAATAAACGACAAACAGGGAAGATGTTTGACGAAAATCTTTAGTAGCTTGTAAGTAAAACTTCAAGGCACGGACTACGTCCAGATTATGTAAAAGACGTTCCTTCTTTGAAGAAGGATTAGGACACAATGATGGAACAACAATCTCTTGATTGATATTCTTGTTAGAAACCACCTTAGGTAAAAACCCAGGTTTGGTACGCAGAACTACCTTATCTACATGAAAAATCAGATAAGGAGAATCACATTGTAAGGCAGATAGCTCAGAGACTCTCCGAGCCGAGGAAATAGCCATCAAAAACACAACTTTCCAAGATAAAAGCTTAATATCAATGGAATGAAGGGGTTCGAACGGAACTCCTTGAAGAACTTTAAGAACCAAGTTTAAGCTCCATGGGGGAGCAACAGGTTTAAACACCGGCTTAATTCTAACCCATGCCTGACAAAATGCCTGGACATCTGGAACTTCTGCCAGACGCTTGTGCAAAAGAATAGACAGAGCAGAAATCTGTCCCTTTAAGGAACTAGCTGATAATCCTTTGTCCAAACCCTCTTGGAGAAAGGACAATATCCTAGGAATCCTAACCTTACTCCATGAGTAATTCTTGGATTCACACCAGTAAAGATATGTACGCCATATCTTGTGATAGATTTTCCTGGTAACAGGCTTTCGTGCCTGTATTAAGGTATCAATGACTGACTCGGAGAAGCCACGCTTTGATAGAATCAAGCGTTCAATCTCCATGCAGTCAGTCTCAGAGAAATTAGATTTGGATGATTGAAAGGACCTTGTATTAGAAGGTCCTGTCTTAGAGGCAGAGTCCATGGTGGAAAGGATGACATGTCCACTAGGTCTGCATACCAGGTCCTGCGTGGCCACGCAGGCGCTATTAGAATCACTGATGCTCTCTCCAGTTTGATTTTGGCAATCAGTCGAGGGAGCAGAGGAAACGGTGGAAACACATAAGCCAGGTTGAAGAACCAAGGCGCTGCTAGAGCATCTATCAGCGTCGCTTCTGGGTCCCTGGACCTGGATCCGTAACAAGGAAGCTTGGCGTTCTGGCGAGACGCCATGAGATCCAACTCTGGTTTGCCCCAACGATGAATCAATTAAGCAAACACCTCCGGATGGAGTTCCCACTCCCCTGGGTGAAAAGTCTGACGACTTAGAAAATCCGCCTCCCAGTTCTCCACGCTTGGGATATGGATTGCTGACAGGTGGCAAGAGTGAGTCTCTGCCCAGCAAATTATTTTTGAGACTTCTAACATCACTAGGGAACTCCTGGTTCCCCCTTGATGGTTGATGTAAGCCACAGTCGTGATATTGTCCGACTGAAATCTGATGAACCTCAGTGTTGCTAACTGAGGCCAAGCCAGAAGAGCATTGAATATTGCTCTTAACTCCAGAATATTTATCGGAAGGAGTTTCTCCTCCTGAGTCCACGATCCCTGTGCCTTCAGGGAGTTCCAGACTGCACCCCAACCTAGAAGGCTGGCATCTGTTGTTACAATTGTCCAATCTGGCCAGCGAAAGGTCATACCCTCGGACAGGTGGACCCGAGACAACCACCAGAGAAGAGAATCTCTGGTCTCTTGATCCAGATTTAGCAGAGGGGACAAATCTGTGTAATCCCCATTCCACTGACTTAGCATGCATAATTGCAGCGGTCTGAGATGTAGGCGCGCAAATGGCACTATGTCCATTGCCGCTACCATTAAGCCGATCACCTCCATACACTGAAGCTTTGATAACCTGGACTCCGTCAGGTAAATTTTCATCTCTACAGAATCTATAAGAGTCCCTAAGAAGGAGACTCTTGTGAGTGGGGATAGAGAACTCTTTTCCTCGTTCACTTTCCACCCGTGCGATCTCAGAAATGCCAGAACTATCTCTGTATGAGACTTGGCAATTTGAAAGCTTGATGCCTGTATCAGGATGTCGTCTAGATACGGAGCCACCGCTATGCCTCGCGGTCTTAGAACCACCAGAAGTGAGCCCAGAACCTTCGTAAAGATTCTCGGGGCTGTAGCCAACCCGAAGGGAAGAGCTACAAATTGGTAATGCCTGTCTAGAAAGGCAAACCTTAGGAACCGATGATGATCTTTGTGAATCGGTATGTGAAGGTAGGCATCCTTTAAGTCCACTGTGGTCATGTACTGACCCTCTTGGATCATGGGTAGGATGGTCCGAATAGTTTCCATTTTGAAAGATGGAACTCTGAGGAATTTGTTTAAGATCTTTAGATCCAAAATTGGTCTGAAGGTTCCCTCTTTTTTGGGAACCACAAACAGATTTGAATAAAAACCCTGTCCTTGTTCCGTCCGCGGAACTGGATTGATCACTCCCATTACAGCGTAGGAATGCCTCTTTCTTTATCTGATTTGCAGAAAACCTTGAAAGATGAAATCTCCGTTGTGGAGGGGAAGCTTTGAAGTCCAGAAGATATCCCTGAGATATGATCTCCAACGCCCAGGGATCCCGAACATCTCTTGCCCACGCCTGGGCGAAGAGAAAAAGTCTGCCCCCTACTAGATCCGTTGCCGGATAGGGGGCCGTTCCTTCATGCTGTCTTAGAGGCAGCAGCAGGCTTTCTGGCCTGCTTGCTTTTGTTCCAGGACTGGTTAGGTTTCCAGGCCTGCTTAGATTGAGCAAAAGTTCCCTCTTGTTTTGAAGCAGAGGAAGTTGATGCTGCACCTGCCTTGGAATTTCGAAAGGCACGAAAATTAGACTGTTTGGCCTTTGATTTGGCCCTGTCCTGAGGAAGGGTATGACCCTTACCTCCAGTAATGTCAGCAATAATTTCTTTCAAACCAGGCCCGAATAAGGTCTGCCCCTTGAAAGGAATGTTGAGTAATTTAGACTTTGAAGTCACATCAGCTGACCAGGATTTGAGCCATAGCGCCCTACGCGCCTTGATGGCGAAACCGGAATTCTTAGCCGTTAGTTTAGTCAAATGAACAATGGCATCAGAAACAAATGAGTTAGCTAGCTTAAGAGTTCTAAGCTTGTCAACAATTTCAGTCAATGGAGCTGTATGGATGGCCTCTTCCAGAGCCTCAAACCAGAATGCCGCCGCAGCAGTGACAGGCGCAATGCATGCAAGGGGCTGTAAAATAAAACCTTGTTGAATAAACATTTTCTTAAGGTAACCCTCTAATTTTTTATCCATTGGATCTGAAAAAGCACAACTGTCCTCAACCGGGATAGTGGTACGCTTTGCTAAAGTAGAAACTGCTCCCACCACCTTAGGGACAGTCTGATATAAGTACCGTGTAGTGGCATCTATTGGAAACATTTTTCTAAATATAGGAGGTGGGGAAAAGGGCACACCGGGCCTATCCCACTCCTTACTAATAATTTCTGTAAGCCTTTTAGGTATTGGAAAAACATCAGTACTCACCGGCACTGCATAGTATTTATCCAGTCTACACAATTTCTCTGGCACTGCAATTGTGTCACAGTCATTCAGAGCAGCTAATACCTCCCCAAGCAATACACGGAGGTTCTCAAGCTTAAATTTAAAATTAGAAATCTCTGAATCAGGTCTCCCCAAATCAGAGACGTCACCCACAGACTGAAGCTCTCCGTCCTCAGGTTCTGCATATTGTGACGCAGTATCAGACATGGCTCTTACAGCATTTACGCGCTCTATATCTCGTCTAACCCCAGAGCTATCGTGCTTGCCTCTCAATTCAGGCAATCTGGATAATACCTCTGACAGGGTATTATTCATGATTGCAGCCATGTCCTGCAAAGTAATCGCTATGGGCGTCCCTGATGTACTTGGCGCCATATTAGCGTGCGTCCCTTGAGCGGGAGGCGAAGGGTCCGACACGTGGGGAGAGTTAGTTAGCATAACTTCCCCCTCGACAGACCCCTCTGGTGACAATTCTTTTATAGATAAAGACTGATCTTTACTGTTTAAGGTGAAATCAATACATTTAGTACACATTCTCCTATGGGGCTCCACCATGGCTTTTAAACATAATGAACAAGTATCCTCTGTTTCAGACATGTTTGTACAGACTAGCAATGAGACTAGCAAGCTTGGAAAAAACTTTAAAGCAAGTTAACAAGCAATATAAAAAACGTTATTGTGCCTTTAAGAGAAACAAATTTTGACGAAATTTGAAATAACAGTGAAAAAAGGCAGTTACACTAACAAAATTTTTACAGTGTATGTAACAAGTCAGCAGAACATTGCACCCACTTGCAAATGGATGATTAACCCCTTAATAACAAAAACAGAATAATAAATGACAAAAACGTTTTTTAAACACAGTCACAACAACTGCCACAGTCTACTGTGATTGTTACCCTCCTCAAACACGACTTTGAAGCCTTTTGAGCCCTTCAGAGATGTCCTGTATCATGCAGAGGGAAGCTGAATGTCTCTGTCAGTATTTTTAGCTGCACAGAAAAGCACTAAAATAGGCCCTTCCCACTCATATTGCAACAGTGGAAAGCTTCAGGAAACTGTCTCTAGGCAGAAATCAAACCAGCCATGTGGAAAAAAACTAGGCCCCAATAAGTTTTGTCACCAAACATATATAAAAACGATTAACATGCCAGCAAACGTTTTATATTACATTTTTATAAGAGTATGCATCTCTATTAATAAGCCTGATACCAGTAGCTATCACTGCATTTAAGGCTTTACTTACATTAATCCGGTATAAGCAGCATTTTCTAGCAAATTCCATCCCTAGAAATATATTAACTGCACATACCTTATTGCAGGAAAAGCTGCACCCCATTCCCTCTCTGAAGTTACCTCACTCCTCAGAATATGTGAGAACAGCCATGGATCTTAGTTACTTCTGCTAAGATCATAGAAAATGCAGGCAGATTCTTCTTCTAAATACTGCCTGAGATAAACAGCACACTCCGGTACCATTTAAAAATAACAAACTTTTGATTGAAGAAATAAACTAAGTATAAAACACCACTCTCCTCTTACGACCTCCATCTTTGTTGAGGGTTGCAAGAGAATGACTGGATATGGCAGTTAGGGGAGGAGCTATATAGCAGCTCTGCTGTGGGTGATCCTCTTGCAACTTCCTGTTGGGAAGGAGAATATCCCATAAGTAATGGATGATCCGTGGACTGGATACACTTAACAAGAGAAAAAGAAAGATATTTTACCTCAAAAGTTCCTCAGTAGCCACCTCCCATTGTAAAGGATTTCTAAGCAGCATTTTAGTGTGTCTGTCCTGGGACAGCTGAAAGGATGAGCCTTGTGAACTCTCATATTATTTCACCAATCAGGTAAAGGAAGCTTACTATGAAATCTCATGAGAGTTAAGTCAAATCTCATGAGATCACAGTAAGAGTTCATGACCTCAGCACTGCTGATGCTGATTGGCTGCTGTTCATTTCTTCATTTTTTTTAAAAAATTTTACCTGCAGCTGGGAGCAGGTGAAGTATAACTTTTTACACAGAACTTACTCTGCTGAGCTGAGGAAATTGTGAGGTAAAATATCTTCCATTTTATATAGAGATGCTCAGGTGATATTTTCCTGTCAGCTTTTTACAGTTATACTGCATCAGTTTCAAGTGATTTAGCATATGAGTATTATGTCCCTTTAAGGAAGTCACGATATTCAAAGTTCGGCTTTTTACGCATGTTGGGTTAGTGCACAAAGGAAAACTTTTTACTTTCAACGTGTAATACACTCGCTACCCAACACACGAAAAATTATTATTTCTAGCGGAGTTAGCCCACGAACGATAAATGTAGGCTTAAAGGACCTCTCAATGCAGTACATAATAAAAAGACAATGCAATTGCACTAACTCTGAATTTCAAATAAGTAGTAGATTTTTTTCTGACAAATTTATTTTCTCCCATTTTCCAGCCCCCTGTATCATGTGACACACATCAGCCAATCACAGACTAGTATGCGTATACTCTGAGCTTGTGTACATGCTCAGTGGGATCTTGTTCCCCAGAAACGTGAATATAAAGAAAATTTGATAATGGTAGTACGTTGGAAAGTGTCTTAAAACTGCTGCTCTATCTGAATCATAAACGTTTGACTTGAGTGTCTCTTTAAGAGCAGCAATACACTGAGAGCTAGCTGTTGATTAGCTGCTGCGCATATGTTTTTTGCCATTGAATCAACTGTGTTCAGTTAGCTCCCAGAAGTAAATTTCGGCTTCTAAGTCTACCTAGGTTTCCTCTTCAACAAAGGATACCAAGAGAATGAAGCAAATTTGATAGAAATAAAATGGAGAGTTGTATAAATGATCTATTGGAATCAAAGTTTAATTCTGACTTATCAATCAATTTTTCTTCATTTCTTGGTATATGTTATTGAATAGCAGGGACATATGCTTAGGAGCCATCCAATTTCTGGAGCACTAGGATGGCAAAAGTTTTTCAAGAGCACTAGATGGCAGGAGCCATGTAGTTTCTCCAGGTGACTGACTACCTAGGTATCTCTTCAACAACAAATATCATGAGAACGATGCAAATCTCATTATAGAAGTAAAATTGGAAACTTTAAACCCAATAATTTAAATAAAGAGAAAAACAATTATTATATATATATAAAAATAACTCATTGTGTAGTTCATTAACAAATCTAGACAGGCCCAGAGGCTTGTTTTCCCACAGAAAACCTCTGAATTACATTGTTTCCAATGCGGCAAAGGATTCTGGGTAAGATATGCAAATTAAGTACACAATGACACACCTTTTTACTTCAGTCTGCTTTTCAGCAGGTTAAGCAGACTGAAGTAAAAAGGTGTGTATATATATATATATATATACACACACATATATAGATACATACACACACTGTACACAATATAACAGAAAACCAGAAAGATTGTCAATGCAGCTTTTGCATAGTATCTACTTATTCACTATGTTGAGAAATATATGGGTAATATTTGGAGTGGGGGGAGGAGTCTGAAGTTTCAGATTTAATTTTAAACATAGATGAGTAGGTAGATTTGAGGTTTAAAATGTCTAAGCCAGTGTTGCTCTCAGCATTGAACTACCCTCTCTGGCACTACTGAACGTATCATCGTCTCAAACATCTTCCAACTACACATATTATGCAAGTTGAAGGAAGAAGTGTAAACCTACGCTGAAATCATTAGATGTGACAGTTCTCTACCTCAGCTGTGTTCTGCCCTATATAAACGTCAGGAAGCAGATGGTGCTTTTCAAGCGTGCTTAGGCCAATCTTGGAAGGACAACTAATAGATTAATACAGAACCAACAACAAGCATCAACAGAGCAAATCCCTGCCGTGTACAGTTGTTCTTTCAAATCTGAAGCATTTTAGTCTTGGCCAGCAAGGTTTATAAACAAACAGAAAATGCTGATCAGATTGAGAATCGCCACAGACTCGCCGGATGCCTTTTCCAGCTGACTAAACAGGCATAAGACACTCCCTCTAATCATAATCTCTTGAAGAATTCATCTCCACCCTTTATGCAATATTCAATTAACCATAGTTTGATACTGCCATTATTAAAGGGATAGTCTAGTCAAAATTAAACTTATGATTCAGTTAGAGCATGTCATTTTAAGCAACTTTCTAATTTACTCCTATTATCAATTTTTCTTTGTTCTCTTGGTATCTTTATTTGAAAAAGCAAGAATGTAAGCATAGGAGCCGGCCCATTCTTGGTTCAGCACCTGGGTAGTGCTTGTTGATTGGTGGCTACATTTAGACAAGAATCAGAAAGTGCTACCCAGGTGCTGAACCAAAGAACAAAGAACATGTAATATTAGGAGTAAATAAGAAAGTTGCTTAAAATTGCCTGCTCTATGTGAATCATGAAACTTTAATTTTGACTTGACTATTGCTTTAAACTTCTATACTTCTTGCAGTTAAATAGAGGCTGTAAGGTTTCTTCTGTAGGTAGGTGCGGCAACTGCAGGAGGAACTGAACAAACATTCTCATTAAATTACATCAACTCTAAAATGTTATGCAGGGAGAGGTGTTGTTTATTCATGACCTGTGTGTGTACTTCATAAACTTTTTCATAAAACGTGACATGCAAGCACAAAGATATAATAAACTACACTATCAAACTGCTAAAATACCACACTGAAATATCTTGATGCTTCATTTTAAATAGAGCATGTTTGAAGAGTTCCCTGGAAGAAGAAAAAAAAAAGGAATATATGGTGTTTCAGTCCTTTAATGGAGAGTATACACTCATTTTCATGTAATAGACACTGCTATAAAGAAGAATATGCACATATAACGATATCAAAATCCAGTATAAAACCTTTTAAAAACTTACTTAGAAGCTTCCAATTTAGCACTGTTCATGAGGTTAGGCTGGGACACCAACTGAAACGGGCTGAGAAAGGAGGAAGAGAAGATACTCCCCCCGTCATATGAAAAAAGACATATTAGACAAACAGGAGCAAACAGGAATCTGTAGACATCAGTATACATCTAAAACTTTGGGGCTTGGTTAAGAGTCTGAAAAGGAGCATAAATATTATTTAAAAATAAGCAAAACTATACATTTTTACAAAAACACACCCAGTTGGTCTATATAAATGGATCATCTACAAAACATTTATTCAAAGAAAAATCTAGTGTACAATGTACCATTAACCCCTTCAGCTAAAGAGAGGTACCATTACGTTACGACAAAAATGGGTCTTACGGACCCTAGTGATGTAATGTTACACCCGCCAATTGTTGCTGGCTTACAGGGGATCTTCCATATTTCCTCACCCACCCACAGCCTCACAACTGAGGCAGTGTGCCTGGGGTGAGTCAGAGCCTAAGCGGTCATGTGATCCCTGTGATAGTGAATTCCAGCAATCACATGGTTACTGTACAAAACTGTAACAGTAAATATAGGCGAGCCAGTGGCGGAGTCTGGAGGATGGAGGGGTGGGACTCTAAGCTAAAGAAAACATAATTTATGCTTACCTGATAAATTTATTTCTCTTGTAGTGTGTTCAGTCCACGGGTCATCCATTACTTATGGGATATATTCCCTTCCCAACAGGAAGTTGCAAGAGGATCACCCAAGCAGAGCTGCTATATAGCTCCTCCCCTCACATGTCATATCCAGTCATTCGACCGAAACAAGACGAGAAAGGAGAAACTATAGGGTGCAGTGGTGACTGGAGTTATAATTTAAAATTTAGAACCTGCCTCAAAAAGACAGGGCGGGCCGTGGACTGAACACACTACAAGAGAAATAAATTTATCAGGTAAGCATAAATTATGTTTTCTCTTGTTAAGTGTGTTCAGTCCACGGGTCATCCATTACTTATGGGATACCAATACCAAAGCTAAAGTACACGGATGATGGGAGGGACAAGGCAGGAACATTAAACAGAAGGAACCACTGCCTGTAGAACCTTTCTCCCAAAAACAGCCTCCGAAGAAGCAAAAGTGTCAAATTTGTAAAATTTGGAAAAAATATTAAGTGAAGACCAAGTCGCAGCCTTGCAAATCTGTTCAACAGAGGCCTCATTTTTAAAGGCCCAGGTGGAAGCCACAGCTCTAGTGGAATGAGCTGTAATCTTTTCAAGAGGCTGCTGTCCAGCAGTCTCATGGGCTAAACGTATTATGCTACGAAGCCAAAAGGAGAGAGAGGTTGCCGAAGCTTTTTGACCTCTCCTCTGTCCAGAGTAAACGACAAACAGGGAAGAAGTTTGACGAAAATCCTTAGTTGCCTGTAAATAGAACTTCAGGGCACGGACTACGTCTAGATTATGCAAAAGTCGTTCCTTCTTTGAAGAAGGGTTAGGACATAATGATGGAACAACAATCTCTTGATTGATATTCCTGTTAGAAACTACCTTAGGTAAGAACCCAGGTTTAGTACGCAGAACTACCTTGTCTGAATGGAAAATCAGATAAGGAGAATCACAATGTAAGGCAGATAACTCAGAGACTCTTCGAGCTGAGGAAATAGCCATCAAAAACAGAACTTTCCAAGATAACAGCTTAATATCAATGGAATGAAGGGGTTCAAATGGAACACCTTGAAGAACTTTAAGAACTAAGTTTAAGCTCCACGGTGGAGCAACACAGGCTTAATCCTAGCCAAAGCCTGACAAAAAGCCTGAACGTCTGGAACTTCTGCCAGACGTTTGTGTAAAAGAATAGACAGAGCAGAAATCTGTCCCTTTAACGAACTAGCAGATAAGCCCTTTTCTAAACCCTCTTGTAGAAAAGACAATATCCTCGGAATCCTAATCTTACTCCATGAGCAACTCTTGGATTCGCACCAATATAAATATTTGCGCCATATCTTATGGTAATTTTTTCTGGTGACAGGCTTCCGAGCCTGTATTAAGGTATCAATAACCGACTCCGAGAAGCCACGCTTTGATAGAATCAAGCGTTCAATCTCCATGCAGTCAGCCTCAGAGAAATTAGGTTTGGATGGTTGAAAGGACCCTGAATTAGAAGGTCCTGCCTCAGAGGCAGAGACCATGGTGGACAGGACGACATGTCCACTAGGTCTGCATACCAGGTCCTGCGTGGCCACGCAGGCGCTATCAGAATCACCGATGCTCTCTCCTGTTTGATCTTGGCAATCAGTCGAGGTAAGAGCGGAAATGGTGGAAACACATAAGCCATTCTGAAAACCCAAGGGGCTGCTAGAGCATCTATCAGCGCCGCTCCCGGGTCCCTGGACCTGGATCTGCAAGAGAATGACTGGATATGACATATGAGGGGAGGAGCTATATAGCAGCTCTGCTTGGGTGATCCTCTTGCAACTTCCTGTTGGGAAGGGAATATATCCCATAAGTAATGGATGACCCGTGGACTGAACACACTTAACAAGAGAAAACAACGTTTGGAAGGGATAGAAAGGTATGGGTCACTACACTACAAAAAAAAAGGTTTTGGAGGGTGGCTACAACATGATTACGGGGAGGATGAGGGAGCACCACTACGCTACAGCAAAAAAATATTATGAAAAAAAAAATAATAAAAAGTAAAAATATACTCTAAAGTAGGTACTGGAAGACAGCTAGTGTAAGGGGGGGTTGTATTAAGCGATCAGGAAAGTGAGAGGGTATAAGGAAAGATCCTTAGACTGCAGACAACAACAAAAAGCCCTAAACTGCATAGCTAACTAATTAACCCCTTCACTGCAGGGAATTTCAGTAGTGTTGTGCGCAGCTGCCATTAGCAGCCTTCTAATTGCCAAAAACTAAATTTCAAAGCCACGTATGTCTGCTATTTCTGAACGCAGGGGAACCCGAAGAACCTTTTATAACCATTTGTCTTATGACTGCAGTAGTTGTGTGTAAATAATTTCAGTGAGAAACCCAAAGTTTGTGAAAAAGTTAACGATTTTTCTATAAGATCACATTTCCCAAGACAAACAGGATTACTTAAGAGACCATTCTGGAGTCATTTGATGATCATTAAACTACTTTAGAAGTCATTTGCACATCATCAGGCTTGTAAAGTCATCAGCTAAGGTAAAGATTCTGGGTGATGACTTGAGAATGATAAGCAAATGACCTTACCAACTCCCACAAGCATGAACAGCCAAAGAATGACTCTAGAGTCATCTCATTTAAAAAATATTTCGGCCTGTGGGCATACTTCAGGATGGCTTCTGATGACTGGAGTCATCGATTACTTCAGAATGACTCCAAGAAGATCAAACTTTTTGACTATGGTTGGCGGCGAAATGGTGGCATAAAATATACCAAAATGGGCCTAGATCAGTACCTTGGGTTGTCTACTTAAAAAACATCTATAGTTTTGATAGGTAAACAAAACAAAACAAGGCTCTATTTCTGTTTTAAATGGAGTAATAGCAAAAATGCTAAAAACTCTCCGGTCTTTTGTGCAAGTTTTACTTTGAAATTCTCTGTCCTTAAAGGGGTAGTAAACCCAATTTTTTTCTTTCCCAATTCAGATAGAACATGCAAATGAAATCAACTTTCTAATTTACTCCTATTATTAATTTTTCTTCATTCTCTTGCTATCTTTATTTAAAAAGCAGGAATATAAAGCGTAGGAGCCGGCCCATTTTATGTTCAGCACCATGGATAGCGCTTGCTTATTGGTTGTGCTATAGATAGATGTGCAATTTTGAGCAAAGTTTACTCTGTTTATGGAACATAAACAAAGAGCAGACTCTTTTATCCCTATTGTATAATACATTCAAAATTGCAGTAAATATCTGTGTGTATTTCTCATTTATTCTCTCAAAGAAAAAGTTAATATTAGTTTGTCAATATTCAGATGTTGAGTACAAAATATATACATTCAGAATGTTTTTACTGACATATTTGACTACAATTGATTGGATAGAAAATAAATAAGGAGCATCGTAAAATTATAAAAAATTTTTCTCTTTCTTAATAGTAATTTAAAAAACATTGGGGGGAAAATACAGTTTGGTTTTCCAAGAATTAGTGACTCACCAGCCAGTAAAATGAGTAACATTTAACCAATGATAATAGTCTGAGTCTTTCATCTACAATAAAGTATACAGTAACACAATCCATTCGGTGTGGTATGAGTCACTGCCTTATTCTTAAGGGTAGCATTTCTAAAGCTGACTTTGCTCTTTAGCATCTAGTGTAAGGAATTAAATACATAAAGACTTAACCTGTATTTTTTAGGTGTGCACTTACATGGCGTTGTGGTTTTTTGTTTGTTTGTTTTTTTCATAAAATAACTTGGCATAAATACCCAATAGCAGCTAAAACACACTAGAATCCTAAATTTTTATTTTATTTTCTATAGCAAACATTGTATTAGATGGCTAAACATAATATTAGATACAGTTAAACCTAACCAGATTTCCCAGAAGGGTGACAATTAAACCGAAAACATATTTTGTGATTCAGATAGAGAATACAATTTTAAACTACTTTCCAATTTACTTTTATTATCTAATTTGCTTTATTCTCTTGATATCCTTTGTTAAAAGCATATTTAGATAGGCTCAGTAGCTGCTGACTGGTGGTTGCACATAGATGCCTAATTTGATTGGCTCACCGATGTGTATTGTTATTTCTTTAACAAAGGATATCTAAAGAATTAAGCAAATTAGATAATAGAAGTAAATTGAAATGTTGTTTAAAATTGTATTCTCTATCTGATTCATGAAAGAAAAATGTTGGGGTTCATGTCTCTTTAAGTCTGACAATATAATGTCCAAACTTAGCGCTGTAAAAATTACTTTTTAAAAGAAAAGGTCTAACATAAAATGTTGCACCAAAAATCATCCTATAAAAGTATTTCTCTGTATTTCATTTTTCATCACATTTATTCATTTCTCTAATTGATCCGGATACTTTATTATTAAGTACGAAAAATGTTTTATCTTTGAGACCTGACAAACAACACAGCAATGGTTGCTGCTACCACAGTAATCGTTATTAGATATGAAACCCAAACATTTTCTTTTGTGATTTAAACAGAGCATAACATTTAAAAAAATTAAATAAAAAAAAAAAAAGGTTTCCAATTTACTTGTTATCAAATTTGCTTAATTCCCATGATATTCTGTGTTGAAGAAATACCAGGTAGGAATCCGGAGAACTACATGGCAGAAAAAAGAGTGCTGCCATCTTGCAAACGGATAACTTTCTTGCAAAACTGCTGCCATATAGTGCGCTAGAAATGGGTCGGCTCCTAAGCATACGTCCCCAGTTTTCAACCAAAGATACCAAGAGAGTGAAGACAAATTGATAACAGAAGTAAATCAGAAAGTTGTTTAAACTCCCATGCTCTGTCGGAATCATGAAAGAACAATTTTGGGTTTCATATCCCTTTAAAAAGGTCCACTAAAATCAAAATTAAAATGTCCTAATTCAGATAAAGCATGCAATAAAAAAATAAAAAGAACACAACTTTCCAATATACTTCCATTACCAAAACTTGCACTTACTACTGTGCACAGTATATCCGTATGTGGATTTTGTGATTGGCTGGTAGCTGACATATGATACAGGAGGAGGGAAATATGGATTAACTAACAGAAAATATTCTACTGCTCATTTGAAATTCAAAGTAAGTGCTATTGCATTGTCTTTTTATTGCATATGTCAGTCAATTCTACTTTATTTACTGGTCCATTAACTGCTATAAAGACATAAAACCACTGATTTGAATGATGTGACCGTTATGACATATTTCTATGGTAAGGAGTTAGTAAGAACCTTTTTAGAATAGCCAAATCTCTCAACACAGGAAAAATGTTGCAAGATATTTTTTTATTGTTACAACAATCACTTATCAGCTGGAAAGACATGAGGCCAGTTCTTTAAAAGATCAGGCTTGCCTCTATCAGGTCTCACATTAAAGGATGTTAGTTATTTATGTCATTTAAAGGGACACTCAATCAAAATTAAACTTTCATTATTCAGATAGAGCATGCTATTTTAAACAACTTTCCAATTTACTTCCATTAACAAAATGTGCACAGTCTTTTTATATTTAAACTTTTTGAGCCACCAGCTCCTACTGAGCATGTGCAAGAATAAGTGTGTATGCATTTGTGAATGGCTGATGGCTGTCACATGGTACGTGTATGCATTTGTGATTGGCTGATGGCTGTCACATGGTACAGGGGGAGTGGAAAAATACATAACTTTTAAAATTGTCAGAATAAAAATCTACAACTCATTTGAAGTTCAGACTAAGTGCTATTGCAATTGTCTTATTTATCTTGCATTTGTTGATTATGCAAATCTATTGTGTTGACTGGTCCTTTAATGGGAAATAAGTCACTTTTAACATATCAAATATATCTGAAGTATGTTTCACACTTGCACAGAACATTTTACAGCTGTGTACACCAGAGCATACTCTCGTTTCTGACAACAATACAGGGGATCGCTGCATTTTATTTAATCTATTTTAATATGTATTTCCTTGCAGCTAGACATAAGCACACTGATTCTATAAGGAAAGATTTTAATTTCCATAAATCACTTGTGCTCAAAAGTGCAAAAAGAAAACAAACAATCTACTGTTATATGCAAGCAACAGTGTGCTAATAAAATATGTGAAAAGTGGTTAAACACACAGTAAAAATCAGATTCAGAGACACTAGCTAAAAACATCTGGTGAGCCACTGACAAATGCAAATATTTGCAGCCACCAATCACTAACTAGCTCCCAGTAGGGCATTGCAGCTTCTGAGCATACTTAGGTATGTTTTCCATCAAAGGATAACAAGAGATAAAAGCAAATGTAATCATAATAAAAGTAAATGGAAACATTAACACTAAATACGCCATCTGAACCACACGTTTACATTCCTGTCCCTTGAACAGATGGACAGTAGATGGCAACAAGTACAATAAATAATTAAAAATTATGCTAAAGATCCTCCTGTTAAATGCCTACTGATGATACAAATGCCTAGTTTATTTTTCAGATTTAATGAATTTTTGAAGGGTGATTTTGCTGCATTGATAAACACAACAAATTGTCTGATACAAGGGGAGCTTAAAGGGACACTGTACCCAAATTTTTTCTTTCATGATTCAGATAGAGCATGACATTTTAAGCAACTTTCAAATTTACTCCTATTATCAAATTTTCTTCATTCTCTTGGTATCTTTATTTTAAATGCAAGAATGTAAGTTTAGATGCCTGCCCATTTTTGGGAACAACCTGGATTGTCCTTGCTGATTGTTGGATAAATTCATCCACCAATAAAAAAGTGCTGTCCAGAGTTCTGAACCCCCCAAAAAAGCTTAGATGCCTTCTTTTTCAAATAAAGATAGCAAGAAAACGAAGAAAAAATGATAATAGGAGTAAATTAGAAAGTTGCTTAAAATCGCATGCTCTATCTGAATCACAAAAGAAAAAAATTGGGTTCAGTGTCCCTTTAAACATGATTCCAGAAGCAAAAAGGCCAACATTTGATAATGGCTCTGCATATGCACAGGTGTCATGAGATAAGTGACTGAACCTGATTAATTTGCATCTGCTGAAGTGATAAATCATACCTGTCATGTCCCTAACACATACATGATTAATCCCTTGAGAATCACAACCCTGTCTCATTTAGTACCAAAGTGTAAACTCTAAGGCCTAGATTTAGAGTTCGGCGGTAGCCGTCAAAACCAGCGTTAGAGGCTCCTAACGCTGGTTTTGGGCGCCCGCTGGTATTTGGAGTCAGTGATTAAAGGGTCTAACGCTCACTTTACAGCCGCGACTTTTCCATACCGCAGATCCCCCTACGCCATTTGCGTAGCCTATCTTTTCAATGGGATCTTTGTAACGCTGGTATTTAGAGTCGTTTCTGCAGTGAGCGTTAGAGCTCTAACGACAAGATTCCAGCCGCCTGAAAATAGCAGGAGTTAAGAGCTTTCTGGCTAACGCCGGTTTATAAAGCTCTTAACTACTGTACCCTAAAGTACACTAACACCCATAAACTACCTATGTACCCCTAAACCGAGGTCCCCCCACATCGCCGCCACTCGATTAAAATTTTTAACCCCTAATCTGCCGACCGCCACCTACGTTATACTTATGTACCCCTAATCTGCTGCCCCTAACACCGCCGACCCCTGTATTATATCTATTAACCCCTAACTTGCCCCCCACAACGTCGCCGCAAGCTACTTAAAATAATTAACCCCTAATCTTCCGACCGCAAATCGCCGCCACCTACGTTATCCCTATGTACCCCTAATCTGCTACCCCTAACATCGCCGACCCCTATGTTATATTTATTAACCCCTAATCTGCCCCCCACAACGTCGCCGACACCTACCTACACTTATTAACCCCTAATCTGCCGAGCGGACCTGAGCGCTACTATAATAAAGTTATTAACCCCTAATCCGCCTCACTAACCCTATCATAAATAGTATTAACCCCTAATCTGCCCTCCCTAACATCGCCGACACCTACCTTCAATTATTAACCCCTAATCTGCCGACCGGAGCTCACCGCTATTCTAATAAATGTATTAACCCCTAAAGCTAAGTCTAACCCTAACACTAACACCCCCCTAAGTTAAATATAATTTTTATCTAACGAAATAAATTAACTCTTATTAAATAAATAATTCCTATTTAAAGCTAAATACTTACCTGTAAAATACATCCTAATATAGCTACAATATAAATTATAATTATATTATAGCTATTTTAGGATTAATATTTATTTTACAGGCAACTTTGTAATTATTTTAACCAGGTACAATAGCTATTAAATAGTTAAGAACTATTTAATAGTTACCTAGTTAAAATAATTACAAATTTACCTGTAAAATAAATCCTAACCTAAGATATAATTAAACCTAACACTACCCTATCAATAAAATAATTAAATAAACTACCTACAATTACCTACAATTAACCTAACACTACACTATCAATAAATTAATTAAACACAATTGCTACAAATAAATAAAATTAAATAAACTATCTAAAGTACAAAAAATAAAAAAGAACTAAGTTACAGAAAATAATAAAATATTTACAAACATAAGAAAAATATTACAATTTTAAACTAATTACACCTACTCTAAGCCCCCTAATAAAATAACAAAGCCCCCCAAAATAAAAAATTCCCTACCCTATTCTAAAATACAAATATTACAAGCTCTTTTACCTTACCAGCCCTGAACAGGGCCCTTTGCGGGGCATGCCCCAAGAATTTCAGCTCTTTTGCCTGTAAAAAAAAACATACAATACCCCCCCCCCAACATTACAACCCACCACCCACATACCCCTAATCTAACCCAAACCCCCCTTAAATAAACCTAACACTACCCCCCTGATGATCTTCCTACCTTGTCTTCACCATGCCAGGTTCACCGATCCGTCCTGGCTCCAAGATCTTCATCCACCCCAAGCGGGGGCTAGACATCCACTGAAGAAGTCCAGAAGAGGGTCCAAAGTCTTCCTCCTATCCGGCAAGAAGAGGACATCCGGACCGGCAAACATCTTCTCCAAGCGGCATCTTCTATCTTCTTCCATCCGATGACGACCGGCTCCATCTTGAAGACCTCCAGCGCGGATCCATCCTCTTCTTCCGACGACTAGACGACGAATGACGGTTCCTTTAAGGGACGTCATCCAAGATGGCGTCCCTCGAATTCCGATTGGCTGATAGGATTCTATCAGCCAATCGGAATTAAGGTAGGAATTTTCTGATTGGCTGATGGAATCAGCCAATCAGAATATAGTTCAATCCGATTGGCTGATCCAATCAGCCAATCAGATTGAGCTCGCATTCTATTGGCTGATCGGAACAGCCAATAGAATGCGAGCTCAATCTGATTGGCTGATTGGATCAGCCAATCGGATTGAACTATATTCTGATTGGCTGATTCCATCAGCCAATCAGAAAATTCCTACCTTAATTCCGATTGGCTGATAGAATCCTATCAGCCAATCGGAATTCGAGGGACGCCATCTTGGATGACGTCCCTTAAAGGAACCGTCATTCGTCGTCTAGTCGTCGGAAGAAGAGGATGGATCCGCGCTGGAGGTCTTCAAGATGGAGCCGGTCGTCATCGGATGGAAGAAGATAGAAGATGCCGCTTGGAGAAGATGTTTGCCGGTCCGGATGTCCTCTTCTTGCCGGATAGGAGGAAGACTTTGGACCCTCTTCTGGACTTCTTCAGTGGATGTCTAGCCCCCGCTTGGGGTGGATGAAGATCTTGGAGCCAGGACGGATCGGTGAACCTGGCATGGTGAAGACAAGGTAGGAAGATCATCAGGGGGGTAGTGTTAGGTTTATTTAAGGGGGGTTTGGGTTAGATTAGGGGTATGTGGGTGGTGGGTTGTAATGTTGGGGGGGGGGGTATTGTATGTTTTTTTTTTACAGGCAAAAGAGCTGAAATTCTTGGGGCATGCCCCGCAAAGGGCCCTGTTCAGGGCTGGTAAGGTAAAAGAGCTTGTAATATTTGTATTTTAGAATAGGGTAGGGAATTTTTTATTTTGGGGGGGCTTTGTTATTTTATTAGGGGGCTTAGAGTAGGTGTAATTAGTTTAAAATTGTTGTAATATTTTTCTTATGTTTGTAAATATTTTATTATTTTCTGTAACTTAGTTCTTTTTTATTTTTTGTACTTTAGATAGTTTATTTAATTTTATTTATTTGTAGCAATTGTGTTTAATTAATTTATTGATAGTGTAGTGTTAGGTTAATTGTAGGTAATTGTAGGTAGTTTATTTAATTATTTTATTGATAGGGTAGTGTTAGGTTTAATTATAACTTAGGTTAGGATTTATTTTACAGGTAATTTTGTAATTATTTTAACTAGGTAACTATTAAATAGTTCTTAACTATTTAATAGCTATTGTACCTGGTTAAAATAATTACAAAGTTGCCTGTAAAATAAATATTAATCCTAAAATAGCTATAATATAATTATAATTTATATTGTAGCTATATTAGGATGTATTTTACAGGTAAGTATTTAGCTTTAAATAGGAATTATTTATTTAATAAGAGTTAATTTATTTCGTTAGATAAAAATTATATTTAACTTAGGGGGGTGTTAGTGTTAGGGTTAGACTTAGCTTTAGGGGTTAATACATTTATTAGAATAGCGGTGAGCTCCGGTCGGCAGATTAGGGGTTAATAATTGAAGGTAGGTGTCGGCGATGTTAGGGAGGGCAGATTAGGGGTTAATACTATTTATGATAGGGTTAGTGAGGCGGATTAGGGGTTAATAACTTTATTATAGTAGCGCTCAGGTCCGCTCGGCAGATTAGGGGTTAATAAGTGTAGGTAGGTGTCGGCGACGTTGTGGGGGGCAGATTAGGGGTTAATAAATATAACATAGGGGTCGGCGATGTTAGGGCAGCAGATTAGGGGTACATAGGGATAACGTAGGTGGCGGCGGTTTACGGAGCGGCAGATTAGGGGTTAAAAGTGTAATGCAGGGGTCAGCGATAGCGGGGGCGGCAGATTAGGGGTTAATAAGTGTAAGGTTAGGGGTGTTTAGACTCGGGGTACATGTTAGAGTGTTAGGTGCAGACGTAGGAAGTGTTTCCCCATAGGAAACAATGGGGCTGCGTTAGGAGCTGAACGCTGCTTTTTTGCAGGTGTTAGGTTTTTTTTCAGCTCAAACAGCCCCATTGTTTCCTATGGGAGAATCGTGCACGAGCACGTTTTTGATGCCGGCCGCGTCCGTAAGCAACTCTGGTATCGAGAGTTGCATTTGCGGTAAAAATGCTCTACGCTCCTTTTTTGGAGCCTAACGCAGCATTTGATTAAACTCTCGATACCAGAGTTAAATTTATGGTGCGGCCAGAAAAAAACCCGCGGAGCGTTAACAGCCCTTTTACCGCCGAACTCTAAATCTAGGCCTATGTTACTTATCATGTGATCTGGAATGTAAAGTTGCTTGAACTAGCTTTCCTAAAACAGGTCACTAATAAAAATGAACATTGAAGTCAGTTCTGTTTTTGTTTTGTTTTTTAATGTATTTTTACTTTTCTTTTTATACATGTGGTGTTCCAGTCCACTAAGAAAGCTATGTGAGTTGTTTTTACCAGCTAGTCAACAAATTATGCCGCTGGATCACTTGTGCACAATCTTTAGATTTTCTGTATCTTTTAATATCAATTGAAAGTTTAAAATGTATTGGAGATTGTTGCTTTCGCCTTATTTTTGTATATGAAATGGCCATCTCTGACAATTGAAATCTCAACTCAATAAATGGGCTGAGCATGCAGGGAGCACATACCTTGTGTGCATATTTCTCTATATTTACACATAATCCCCCTTATCGTTCACTTTATATACAGTGAGACCAATACCAAAATGAAAAAATTAACATTGTACTGTCTCTCTGTCCCACCCCGACTGGGAGCATGGCTTTGTGTAAACCTTCTTGTTTACATATCTACCTATAACCAGTACTTGCATAGTAACATTTTCAATACAGGTGGGTATTAAAAGGGGGGGGGGGGGTCACAATATAGTGTCAATTTTGCTCTTTTATATGCATGTTATAACTTTATATTAAGAATACATTACTTGTCCTCACAGCTTTCTTCTTTACAGTTTCTGAAAATGGGTATATTGTGCTGTGGTTTATTTTTATATGAATGCTTTCAAATGTACAGCAATAAATTATACATTGATTTTTCAAATCCATATTTTGGACAAAGTCCTGGCTAGACATTTCATTGTGGGAAAGCCTCATTCTAAAGTAAATATAAAGTGCTAAATTCAATTAGATCATTTCCCTTTTAAACAAATGTATTCACTTTACCATGTGTTAAACTCCTACCTGCAAAGAGGTTAAATGTATATAGACAGGGTTGTGTTTCTGTGCCACTCTAGGTGAGAATACAATTGGTGACCAAATGAGAAACGAGCATACTTAAAGCGAATGTCAATTTTGATGAATTAGTGCCCGGTTTTTAATAAACCTATTAAAAACAAGGGCACTTTAATTCATCAAAATTGACATTTCACTGTTTTCTTCGAAAACTTACCTTTTAACCCTGGCAGCCGCTCCAGCACTTCCTCCGCTCGTCGCAAGCCGTCTTCGCAGGTCCAAAATATCGAATCCGGCTTCCACCAATCACGGCGTTGCATCAGGCCAAGATTCCCCCGGGGAGAAGCTGTGATTGGAGGAAGCCGGATTCTTCATTTCTGACGTCTGCAGAGGCCTCCGACAGCTGACGGAATCGCTGGAGCGGCTGCCAGGATTAAAAGGTACGTTTTTGAAGAAAACAGTGAAATGTCAATTTTGATGAATTCACTTTAAGTATGCTCCAATAACAGGAATGTTTCAAATTGAACCTTTCACTACATGATGAACAGTTTTGAAGTAGTTAAAGGGAAAGGAAATTCAAACATGTTCTTTTGTGATTTAAACAGAGTATACCATAAAAAAAAATCCAATTATTTCTATAAACAAATTTACTTCATTCTCATGATATTCTGTGTTGAAGAGATACCTAGGTAGGCATCTGGAGCACTACATGGTAGGAAATAGTGCTGCTATCTAATGCTCTTGCAAAAGGATATCATTCTTGCAAAACTGCTGCAATATAGTGCTCGAGAAATGGGCCAGCTCCTAAGCATTTATGGAGATAAACAAACATAAGCGCTTCCCATATATATGAATAGAGCAACACATTAATGGAATATGAATCAATGAGCTGTGCACCTAAACATAGTACATAAATGAAATGTTGCAAAAAAATTGCAAAAAATTAAGAATCAAAGAATAGTGGTTAAATCAGATCAAATATCCATAAACAGGTAGCAAGAAAAAACTGCAAAGTAAGGACCGCAATATTATTCACCTATTTGGTGTACTATGTAGCAATACACAATGAGTCAACACACCCTCCTGAGGTTGCGGCACATATAACAAATACTATAAATAATATGTATTGGAAGTGCCTGACCTTGGTTATATAGAAAAATCCCGGATCTGAGCGGTAGTCTTAAATAGTGGGGAGATAAGATTAAAATCCGGATTTTACGCAAAAGGCTTGAGGAACAGCTGATTAGCTGAAGAACTTATGCCCCACATACTGCAAAGATCCCTGTGTTTCCGGCAGCATCGATCTTAACTTTATTGTGGGGGAGTCATCTATGGTGATATTTTCACACACTGCTATAATTGTTTTTAATCCTGTACGTTGTTTTTATTATGCGCTTTTATCTCTAAGTAAAAACTTTTACTCTTAGAGTGTGCTGTGCGCTCTTGTCTTGTCTTGTTCCTAAGCATTTATCCCTGCTTTTTAACAAAAGATACAAAGAGAACAAAGAAAAATTGCAAGTGCTATCTGAATCATGAAAGAAAAAATATTGGGTTTCATATCCCTAGACAGTGTAACACAGCAACATAGAATTCAACGTTAAATAAAAACCAAAAGGTTGAACAAATCTACCCTTATTACGTTACTTTTTCTTAGGACATCCTTATGCATGTACCAGGCATTTTTTTTTTTTTTAATTTCTTTATAGTCTTTGGGGCCGAACTATCAAGCTCTGAATGGAGCTTGATGCCCCTGTTTCCGCCCGAGCCTTCAGACTCGCAAGAAACAGTAGTTATGTTAAGTCTAAAGCCCGCTTCTCCATAACTTGTCCGCTGCCTCTGCGGTCTTCAATTCGCCCGATCCTATACGATTGGGCTGATTGACAACCCCTGCTAACGACCGATTGGCCGTGTATCTGCAGGGGGTGGCATTGCACAAGCAGTTCACCAGAACTGCTTGTGCAATGATAAATGGTGACAGCTGTCGGCATTTATCGATGTGCGGCGGACATGATACGATACATTGTATCATGTCCGCTCGCGGTTTGGTAAATTGGCCCTTTTGTGTTTACCCCCTCCATTGGAAGTTTATTCCATGAATCCACCACTCTTTCTGTAAAAAAAAAAAAATGCTTTCTAACATTTCTCCTGAATCTGCTACCCTCTGATTTAGGATTGTGACCCCTTGTTTTGGCATTTTTTTTTTTTTTGTGGAAAATGCTTTCAGCTTCCACTTTATTAAGTCCCTTCATATATTTGAAGGTTTCTATCATGACCGCTCTTTCCCTTCTATCCTCTAAACTATACATATTTAGATCATCGAGTCTCTTTGTACGTTTTATATTTTAGACCATGTACCATTTTAGTAGCCCTCCTTTGGACAGTTTCTAGTTGATTTATATCTTTTTCAAGATAAGGTCTCCAGAACCGTACACAATATTACAGATGTGGCCTAACTAAAGATCTGTAAAGTGGCATAAGAACCTTGCTATTTCCACTACTAATACCTCTCCCAATGCAACCAAGTATTCGACTGGCCTTCCTGGCTGCACTGTCTACCACATTTTAAATAATCTGAAATAATGATTCCCAAGTCCCGTTCCTCTTTAGTTACAGTCAGGAATGTACCCTTGAAACTATAATTGTCTTTTGGGTTTTTGGATCCTATATGCATAATTTTGCTCTTGGTAATATTACAATTCAGATCCCATTTATTTACCCAGTCCCCCAGTTCATTAAACCCAATTTTTTTCTTTCATGATTTAGATCGAGAATACCATTTTAAACAACTTTCTAATGTACTTCAATTATCTAATTTGCTTCATTCTCTTGATATTCTTTCCTGAAAAGCATATCTAGATAGGCTCAGTAGCTTCTGATTGGTAGCTGCACATAGATGCCTCATGTGATTGGTTCACCAATGTGCATTGCTATTTCTTTAACAAAGGATATCTAAAGATTGAAGATAGAAGTAAATTGGAATGTTGTTTAAAATTGTATTCTCTGTCTGAATCGTGAAAGAAAATGTTTGCGTTTAATGGCCCTTTAATATCACTGTTCATTTGATTCACCCCTCCTGAACACCAACTCTGTTATATATTTTTGTATCATCAGCAAACAAGCAAACCATCTCCTGGAGCCCACATCCAATATCCCTTATGAACATGTTAAACAAAACAGGCCCGAAAACTAGGGTTGCCACCTCAGCCATGTTTTCCTGCACACTTATGAGTTACACATGTTGCAGGGTGTGAAGAGGGTAACGTGAACTGCACCCCTGGACAGCACTATTCAGGTTCATGTCTGCGCACTTTGTTCTTTTGTATTGTTTGTTGTAAAGGAGGGATCAGGAGTGTGCACGTGCCTGAAGCACTTTATGGCAGCAGTTTTACAAGAATGTTATCCATTTGCAAGAGCACTAGATGAAAGCGCTATTTCCTGTCACGTAGTGCTCCAGACACCTACCTAGGTATCTACTCAACAAAGAATAACATGGGAACAAAGCAAATTTGATAATAGGAGTAAATTGGAAACTTTATTAAAATTGTATGTTCTGTCAGAATCACAAAAGAAAATGTTTGCCTTTCATGTCCCTTTAACTTCTTAATGACCACAGCACTTTTTCATTTTCTGTCCGTTTGGGACCAGGGCTATTTTTACATTTTTGCGGTGTTTGTGTTTAGCTGTAATTTTCCTCTTACTCATTTACTGTACCCACACATATTATATACCGTTTTTATTGCCATTAAATAGACTTTCTATAGATACCATTATTTTCATCATATCTTATAATTTACTATAAATTTTTTTTTATAAAATATGATGAAAAAAACACACTTTTTCTAACTTTGACCCCCAAAATCTGTTACATATCTACAATCACCAAAAAACACCCATGCAAAATAGTTTTTACATTTTGTCCTGAGTTTAGAAATAGCCAATGTTTACATGTTCTTTGCTTGTTTTGCAAGTTATAGGACAATAAATACAAGTAGCACTTTGCTATTTACAAATCATTTTTTTTTTCAAAATTAGCGCTAGTTACATTGGGACACTAATATCTGTCAAGAATCCCTGAATATCCCTTGACATGTATATATATTTTTTTAGAAGACATCCCAAAGTATTGATCTAGGCCCATTTTGGTATATTTCATGCCACCATTTCACCGCCAAATGCGATCAAATAAAAAAAAAGTGTTCACTTTTTCACAAACTTTAGGTTTCTCACTGAAATCATTTACAAACAGCTTGCACAATTATGGCACAAATGGTTGTAAATGCTTCTCTGGGATCCCCTTTGTTCAGAAATAGCAGACATATATGGCTTTGGCGTTGTTTTTTGGCAATTAGAAGGCTGCTAATTGCCGCTGCGCACCACACTTGTATTATGCCCAGCAGTGAAGGGGTTAATTAGGTAGCTTGTAGGGAGCTTGCAGGGTTAATTTTAGCTTTAGTGTAGAGATCAGCCTCTCACCTGACACATCCCACCCCCCTGATCTCTCCCAAACAGCTCTCTTCCCTCCCCCACCCCACAATTGTCCCCGCCATCTTAAGTACTGGGTTAAAAACACACAAAAAAAAAAAAAACACGTTGAGCTGTGTAGGACCCCCCCAAATTATTGTGCACCATCTTGGGTACTGGCAGCTGTCTGCCAGTACCTTGTTTACCATAAAATATGGCATTTAACCTTTTAATGTCGCTATGCCGTTGTATTCCTTTACAACGGCACTGGGCTTTAAAGCCGTTATGACAGAATACAACGTCATCGCAAACGGCTGTCCTGAAGCCTACTAGGCTTGCAGGGCGTTCCTAGCGTCTTAGGGACGCCCCCAGACCCGATCCCATATTTGAAATCTCACGATCTTATGCACGATCGCGTGATTTCAATTTGTCTACTTCGGAACGCTGTTCCGATGTAGACTTTTTAACCCGGTCATGAAAGGGTTAAAAAATTATTATTTTTTATAAATTATTAAATATTTTCTGTAGTGTAGCTGCCCCCCTCAATATCCAACCCCCACCCCTCCCAGATCCCTTAGCTAAAAATACCCCCCCTCCTCTCTCCCACCTTATCTAATAAAGTGTCTCATAGTGTAGCGTTCCCACCCGCTCCCGCCCCCGCGCAAAGGCCCATTTTTTAGTCACCATGACAACCTGGCACCGTGGATTTTACAAGCCATGATTTAATACATTCTGGACCAAACATTTCTACCTGCTGCTGCAAAACCTGTTGACAAAAGTTTGTTTGTAATTGTTACGGCTTGATAACTATAAATTGTATTTACCCTACACTGGCTCATGAAATCGCATGATTGGTTCCACAATATTTACTTAACACCTAAGTTTCTCTGAAATTGGTTGCTGACTGTAAGTGCAATTTGTTTCTTCATTGGCACAGAATGTGTTCCCATTTAGCTCAAACTTTCCAAAAAATACTAGACTGTAGCAGATTCTAGTATAAATTAGATTCTAGTTCCACTGAAAAACATCGTAAAAATAATCTACAAAAATCCCCACAGTTTTCAATGGAGAATTTTGTAGAAAACAAATCGCTTTGAGATTTGTTTTCCCCCCCATTTGGAATACAGCGTATCCCAAAGTGGGATATGCTGCTATATTCTCTCATTTCATATGTAATATGCAATGATCACCTTTTTAAAAAAAAAATTCAATGTTTCACCAATTGGAAACGGTGAAGTATGCAATTTTTCACATCAGCTGGAAGCCAAGAATCCCATTTGTACTCTGTTATTCACTGGTTTTAATGAAAAACCCACAAACTATGCTATGTTTCTCCTTTCCTATTATTTCTTGATACCTTATGTGTGAAAGTGTTAACACAAAGCACAGCACAGTTAAAGGAATAAAAAAAAAAAAAGGAAATATTTCCTAAGGTTTAAACTACTGTACAGCATAGTACCTGATATTAGCTTCAGATGAACCTGCCCATACAGCAAGTTAATGAAACATTCTATGAGGTAACACTTAGGGATAATGAAATGGAGCAGTAATAGCAACAATAATAATAAAAACAACAACTGCAATAATACGCGGGATGAAATACTCCCTGTGGGGTATAACCAGACTTCTAAGGTACTGTATCAAACGGCTCTGTTGGCAAATTAACAGTCAGATTTGAGGTTGAAAGGTTTACTTATAGTCAGTCAAAATAACAAAACTACTTAACTGCACACAAAGGGGGACAATCGTTAAAGCACAATAGCTGTTAGTACGCAAAATGGCTGTGTATGCGACTAAATTACACCCTTAATTGGAGGCACTTCACGCATACTAATAAACCCAAGGAAACGGCAAGTTTGTGAGCTGTGCAGTTGAACAGAAAGAACACGGAAATAGACATTGGATTTCTATTCATTAAAAAAAAAAAAAAAACTCAAAATTATATGATATTAAATTAATTTGTTATTTACCTTTAAAAGGAGAGCATTTTATAAAATGGTTGTTCTTTTATATATATATATATATATATTTAAAAAAAACAGAATTTATGTTTACCTGATAAATTTCTTTCTCCAACGGTGTGTCCGGTCCACGGCGTCATCCTTACTTGTGGGATATTCTCTTCCCCAACAGGAAATGGCAAAGAGCCCAGCAAAGCTGGTCACATGATCCCTCCTAGGCTCCGCCTACCCCAGTCATTCGACCGACGTTAAGGAGGAATATTTGCATAGGAGAAACCATATGGTACCGTGGTGACTGTAGTTAAAGAAAATAAAATATCAGACCTGATTAAAAAAACCAGGGCGGGCCGTGGACCGGACACACCGTTGGAGAAAGAAATTTATCAGGTAAACATAAATTCTGTTTTCTCCAACATAGGTGTGTCCGGTCCACGGCGTCATCCTTACTTGTGGGAACCAATACCAAAGCTTTAGGACACGGATGAAGGGAGGGAGCAAATCAGGTCACCTAAATGGAAGGCACCACGGCTTGCAAAACCTTTCTCCCAAAAATAGCCTCAGAAGAAGCAAAAGTATCAAACTTGTAAAATTTGGTAAAAGTGTGCAGTGAAGACCAAGTCGCTGCCCTACATATCTGATCAACAGAAGCCTCGTTCTTGAAAGCCCATGTGGAAGCCACAGCCCTAGTGGAATGAGCTGTGATTCTTTCGGGAGGCTGCCGTCCGGCAGTCTCGTAAGCCAATCTGATGATGCTTTTAATCCAAAAAGAGAGAGAGGTAGAAGTTGCTTTTTGACCTCTCCTTTTACCTGAATAAACAACAAACAAGGAAGATGTTTGTCTAAAATCCTTTGTAGCATCTAAATAGAATTTTAGAGCGCGAACAACATCCAAATTGTGCAACAAACGTTCCTTCTTTGAAACTGGTTTTGGACACAGAGAAGGCACGATAATCTCCTGGTTAATGTTTTTGTTAGAAACAACTTTTGGAAGAAAACCAGGTTTAGTACGTAAAACCACCTTATCTGCATGGAACACCAGATAAGGAGGAGAACACTGCAGAGCAGATAATTCTGAGACTCTTCTAGCAGAAGAAATCGCAACTAAAAACAAAACTTTCCAAGATAATAACTTAATATCAACGGAATGTAAGGGTTCAAACGGAACCCCCTGAAGAACTGAAAGAACTAAATTGAGACTCCAAGGAGGAGTCAAAGATTTGTAAACAGGCTTGATTCTAACCAGAGCCTGAACAAAGGCTTGAACATCTGGCACAGCTGCCAGCTTTTTGTGAAGTAATACCGACAAGGCAGAAATCTGTCCCTTCAGGGAACTTGCCGATAATCCTTTTTCTAATCCTTCTTGAAGGAAGGATAGAATCCTAGGAATCTTAACCTTGTCCCAAGGGAATCCTTTAGATTCACACCAACAGATATATTTTTTCCAAATTTTGTGGTAAATCTTTCTAGTTACAGGCTTTCTGGCCTGAACCAGAGTATCGATCACAGAATCTGAGAATCCTCGCTTCGATAAAATCAAGCGTTCAATCTCCACGCAGTCAGCTGGAGTGAAACCAGATTCGGATGTTCGAACGGACCCTGAACAAGAAGGTCTCGTCTCAAAGGTAGCTTCCAAGGTGGAGCCGATGACATATTCACCAGATCTGCATACCAAGTCCTGCGTGGCCACGCAGGAGCTATCAAGATCACCGACGCCCTCTCCTGCTTGATCCTGGCTATCAGCCTGGGGATGAGAGGAAATGGCGGGAACACATAAGCTAGTTTGAAGGTCCAAGGTGCTACTAGTGCATCCACTAGAGCCGCCTTGGGATCCCTGGATCTGGCCCCGTAGCAAGGAACTTTGAAGTTCTGACGAGAGGCCATCAGATCCATGTCTGGAATGCCCCACAGGTGAGTGACTTGGGCAAAGATTTCCGGATGGAGTTCCCACTCCCCCGGATGCAATGTCTGACGACTCAGAAAATCCGCTTCCCACTTTTCCACTCCTGGGATGTGGATAGCAGACAGGTGGCAGGAGTGAGACTCCGCCCAAAGAATAATTTTGGTTACTTCTTCCATCGCTAGGGAACTCCTTGTTCCCCCCTGATGGTTGATGTACGCAACAGTCGTCATGTTGTCTGATTGAAACCGAATGAACCTGGTCCTCGCAAGCTGGGGCCAGGCCTGGAGCGCATTGAATATCGCTCTCAGTTCCAGAATATTTATCGGTAGAAGAGATTCTTCCCGAGACCAAAGACCCTGAGCTTTCAGGGATCCCCAGACCGCGCCCCAGCCTATCAGACTGGCGTCGGTCGTGACAATGACCCACTCTGGTCTGTGGAACATCATCCCTTGAGACAGATTGTCCAGGGACAGCCACCAACGGAGTGAGTCTCTGGTCCTCTGATTTACTTGTATCTTCGGAGACAAGTCTGTATAGTCCCCATTCCACTGACTGAGCATGCACAGTTGTAATGGTCTTAGATGAATGCGCGCAAAAGGAACTATGTCCATCGCCGCCACCATCAACCCGATCACTTCCATGCACTGAGCTATGGAAGGAAGAGGAACGGAATGAAGTATCCGACAAGAGTCCAGAAGCTTTGTTTTTCTGGCCTCTGTTAGAAAGATCCTCATTTCTAAGGAGTCTATAATTGTTCCCAAGAAGGGAACCCTTGTAGACGGGGATAGAGAACTCTTTTCCACGTTCACTTTCCAGCCGTGAGATCTGAGAAAGGCCAGGACAATGTCCGTGTGAGCCTTTGCTTGAGGAAGGGACGACGCTTGAATCAGAATGTCGTCCAGGTAAGGTACTACTGCAATGCCCCTTGGTCTTAGCACCGCTAGAAGGGACCCTAGTACCTTTGTGAAAATCCTTGGAGCAGTGGCTAATCCGAAAGGAAGCGCCACGAACTGGTAATGTTTGTCCAGGAATGCAAACCTTAGGAACCGATGATGTTCCTTGTGGATAGGAATATGTAGATACGCATCCTTTAAATCCACCGTGGTCATGAATTGACCTTCCTGGATGGAAGGAAGGATAGTTCGAATGGTTTCCATCTTGAACGATGGGACCTTGAGAAATTTGTTTAAGATCTTGAGATCTAGGATTGGTCTGAACGTTCCCTCTTTTTTGGGAACTATGAACAGATTGGAGTAGAACCCCATCCCTTGTTCTCTTAATGGAACAGGATGAATCACTCCCATTTTTAACAGGTCTTCTACACAATGTAAGAACGCCTGTCTTTTTATGTGGTCTGAAGACAACTGCGACCTGTGGAACCTCCCCCTTGGGGGAAGTCCCTTGAATTCCAGAAGATAACCCTGGGAGACTATTTCTAGCGCCCAAGGATCCAGAACATCTCTTGCCCAAGCCTGAGCGAAGAGAGAGAGTCTGCCCCCCACCAGATCCGGTCCCGGATCGGGGGCCAATATTTCATGCTGTCTTGGTAGCAGTGACAGGTTTCTTGGCCTGCTTTCCCTTGTTCCAGCCTTGCATTGGTCTCCAAGCTGGCTTGGCCTGAGAAGTATTACCCTCTTGCTTAGAGGACGTAGCACCTTGGGCTGGTCCGTTTTTACGAAAGGGACGAAAATTAGGCCTATTTTTTGCCTTGAAAGGCCGATCCTGAGGAAGGGCATGGCCCTTACCCCCAGTGATATCAGAGATAATCTCTTTCAAGTCAGGACCAAACAACGTTTTCCCCTTGAAAGGAATGTTTAGTAGCTTGTTCTTGGAAGACGCATCAGCCGACCAAGATTTCAACCAAAGCGCTCTGCGCGCCACAATAGCAAACCCAGAGTTCTTAGCCGCTAACTTAGCCAATTGCAAAGAGGCGTCTAGAGTGAAAGAATTAGCCAATTTGAGAGCATTGATTCTGTCCATAATCTCCTCATAAGGAGGAGAGTCACTATCGAGCACCTTAAGCAGTTCATCAAACCAGAAATATGCGGCAGTAGTGACAGGGACAATGCATGAAATGGGTTGTAGAAGGTAACCCTGCTGAACAAACATCTTTTTAAGCAAACCTTCTAATTTTTTATCCATAGGATCTTTGAAAGCACAACTATCCTCTATGGGAATAGTGGTGCGTTTGTTTAAAGTAGAAACCGCTCCCTCGACCTTGGGGACTGACTGCCATAAGTCCTTTCTAGGGTCGACCATAGGAAACAATTTTTTAAATATGGGGGGGAGGGACGAAAGGAATACCGGGCCTTTCCCATTCTTTATTAACAATGTCCGCCACCCGCTTGGGTATAGGAAAAGCTTCTGGGAGCCCCGGCACCTCTAAGAACTTGTCCATTTTACATAGTTTCTCTGGGATGACTAAATTTTCACAATCATCCAGAGTGGATAATACCTCCTTAAGCAAAATGCGGAGATGTTCCAATTTAAATTTAAATGTAATCACATCAGATTCAGCCTGCTGAGAAATGTTCCCTAATTCAGTAATTTCTCCCTCAGACAAAACCTCCCTGGCCCCCTCAGATTGGGTTAGGGGCCCTTCAGAGATATTAATATCAGCGTCGTCATGCTCTTCAGTAACTAAAACAGAGCAGCCACGCTTACGCTGACAAGGGTTCATTTTGGCTAAAATGTTTTTGACAGAATTATCCATTACAGCCGTTAATTGTTGCATAGTAAGGAGTATTGGCGCGCTAGATGTACTAGGGGCCTCCTGAGTGGGCAAGACTCGTGTAGACGAAGGAGGGAATGATGCAGTACCATGCTTACTCCCCTCACTTGAGGAATCATCTTGGGCATCATTGTCATTATCACATAAATCACATTTATTTAAATGAATAGGAATTCTGGCTTCCCCACATTCAGAACACAGTCTATCTGGTAGCTCAGACATGTTAAACAGGCATAAACTTGATCAGAAAGTACAAAAAACGTTTTAAAATAAAACCGTTACTGTCACTTTAAATTTTAAACTGAACACACTTTATTACTGCAATTGCGAAAAAACATGAAGGAATTGTTCAAAATTCACCAAATTTTCACCACAGCGTCTTAAAGCTTTGAAAATATTGCACACCAATTTTGGAAGCTTTAACCCTTAAAATAACGGAACCGGAGCCGTTTTAAGCTTTAAACCCCTTTACAGTCCCTGGTATCTGCTTTGCTGAGACCCAACCAAACCCAAAGGGGAATACGATACCAAATGACGCCTTCAGAAGTCTTTTATAAGTATCAGAGCTCCTCTCACATGCGACTGCATGCCATGCCTCTCAAAAACAAGTGCGCAACACCGGCGCGAAAATGAGACTCTGCCTATGCTTTGGGAAAGCCCCTAAAGAATAAGGTGTCTAAAACAGTGCCTGCCGATATTATTATATCAAAATACCCAGATAAAATGATTCCTCAAGGCTAAATATGTGTTAATAATCAATCGATTTAGCCCAGAAAAAGTCTACAGTTTAAATAAGCCCTTGTGAAGCCCTTATTTACAATCGTAATAAACATGGCTTACCGGATCCCATAGGGAAAATGACAGCTTCCAGCATTACATCGTCTTGTTAGAATGTGTCATACCTCAAGCAGTAAGAGACTGCACTCTGTTCCCCCAACTGAAGTTAATTGCTCTCAACAGTCCTGTGTGGAACAGCCATGGATTTTAGTTACGGTTGCTAAAATCATTTTCCTCATACAAACAGAATTCTTCATCTCTTTTCTGTTTCTGAGTAAATAGTACGTACCAGCACTATTTGAAAATAACAAACTCTTGATTGAATAATGAAAAACTACAGTTAAACACTAAAAAACTCTAAGCCATCTCCGTGGAGATGTTGCCTGTACAACGGCAAAGAGAATGACTGGGGTAGGCGGAGCCTAGGAGGGATCATGTGACCAGCTTTGCTGGGCTCTTTGCCATTTCCTGTTGGGGAAGAGAATATCCCACAAGTAAGGATGACGCCGTGGACCGGACACACCTATGTTGGAGAAATATAAATTTAACACCTTAGTGGGGCGACGCTGGTCTTTGAATGGGGATTGCATTTGTGGCGAGACGCTAGGATTTACCGTCACTTTAAAGGGACAGTAAAGCCAAAATTAAGTTTTCATGATTCAGAGAGAGTATACAATTTCAAACATCTTCTGATAACGTCTGTTATCAACTTGGCTTCCTTCTCTTGGTATCCTTTTATTGAAGAGTAGACTCAAAAGCAACAATTCCCTACTGTGAGCTAGCTGAACACATCTCGTGGGTCAATGACAACAACTTGATTTTAAAATGAAAGATGCACGGTAAGTCACCAACTTTAGCAAAAAGCCACATGGATATTCTCAAGTTATAAAAATAAATCAGATGCTATGGAGGACTGGTTTGTTTTATTTGATCTTGCTGAAGCTATTTTTTTTTATATAATTTTTTTTTTAAGGAGAAATGATTTGAGCAGCAAACAAAACACAAAGTAATAATGAGTAGTTCCTAAAAAGTTATCATTGTGCTAAACATAGAAAAAGGAATCGCACTTGCCAACTCCCTTGGGCTGAGTGACATCTCATTAAAAGTAAAAAGTAATATTAAACCGTCAGGAGGAAGCTATCAAGAGAAGGAAGGCCAAAAACGACCAACCCAAACAATACATCCCAAAGATTATTGATAAACTGAAAAAATATGTTAACTACAAGTTTAAAAACACTTTAAGAGGCGCCTAAACATGAAATTTAATACACCATTTTTTTTTTTTTATAAAATTCTGTGCACATAACCTGCAGAGTCAACACTAAATTATTTCTCTGGAACATATTCAAATATCCAAGTTGGAAAATCACCAACTAATTCCAAAATATCCTCTTTCCAGAGTGAAGTAATGCTATGCAGGATTTAAGCCAACTATCTTTTCCTACAGGCTAATAGCAGTAACCAAGCCTGAATCAGAAAATCAGATTTACATGGCTATTTCTTAAAGGGATAGAAAAGTCAAAATTAAACTTGCAAGAATCAGATACAGTATGTCATTTTAAGACACTTTTAAAATCACTTCTATTTGCTTTGTTCTTTTTTGTATTGATTGTTAAAAATGAATACACATATATCCTGCACTAGTGGGAGCTACTTGGTGATTGGTGCCTGTGCACATTTGTCTCTTGTGATTGGCTAACTAGATGTGTTCAGCTAGCTGCCAGTAGTGCAATGCTGTTCCTTCGGCAAAGGATAACAAGAGAATTAAGCATATTTGATAATAACAAATTCCAAGCAGAAAACAAAAACCCTCTGATCAACTAATAAACAGTGATATAAAAGTGTGAAAAGAAAATGCTCTAATGTAAAACTTAAACAGAATTGAATGTGATTAATGTCCGCAAAAGCATTAAGCAAATAGGTAAAATCGGTTTCAGAGCAGCAATGCGCTACTGGAATCTTAACACATCAGGTGAGCCAATGACAAGAGGCATGTATGTGCAGCCACAAATCAGCAACTAGCTCCCTGTAGAGCATTGCTGCTCATAAGCCTAACTACAGTATGCTTTTCAACAAAGGATACCAAGAGATTGAATTCTGAAATTGTATGCTCTCTCAGAATCATTAAAAAATGGGTTCTATGTCCCTTTCAATAGAAAATGAATAAATAATCAATCACAGCACCAGAGAATATAACCTCGGTATGGTTAAGAGGAGAAATGCAATGCTGGGATCTAGCTGCTGATTGGTGGCTACAATTATATGCCTGTTGGCTCACACAATGTGTTCAACTAGCTCCTTGTATTGTACTACTGCACCATCAACAAAGGATACCAAGAGACTTAAGCAACATTTAAATACAAGACAAGTAATTAGGGGTTACATACATATGCCACTCCTAAGTATGTTTTTCCGAAGAGCAACAATGCATTGTGTATCCTGAAACAAAGTTTAACTGTGTGTTTAAACCCTGCTACCAAAGAGCATTTATGCAATGATAAGATGTTTAGAATTAGACAACTTTATTATTACATTAATATCCTTGGTCAAGAAGCAGTATAGGATCGATCTGTAAGGACCATCTGAAACACACCAGCTCATACAAAACAATTAACAGGCTGTATATAAGTCAGATAGCTATCCCCGCAAGTTCGGCTTGATACGAGAAAGCATACAAACCTCAATGAAGAAAATACATAAATAAATAGACACAGAAAATCAGCATATTAAATCTTGGAGAACATCCAAAGTTGATCTTGTCCATTCAATGATAACTCACTATCATAATTACCCATTCAGTTTCCCTGTAGAGTATTCGTGATCATAACTATAGCAAGGCTCAGCCAGTTATATTAGTACTGTGAAAACGCAGAGATGCGCCAGCATCCAATCCCCGTGCCAGGTCACTGCATGCTTAGGAATAATTTTCAATTATACAGCAATTAACAAATGAAGGAAAAATTATCAAAACTCATCTACTTAACATGTAGTAATTCCACACCAGTGTGCTCTTCCAATAACTTCCTTGGCTTTGTGCAAAATGGAAACGTCTAGACGAGCAGGTAGAAATAAATCTGTGACCCTTTCAGTTTAGAAATTATAAAATGAAAAGTCCTCATAAAAAAAATGTTTTATAGGGTTTCTGATTATGTCAATCATTCAATTAGAATGCTTGGCTGACACTATGCATAATCCCAAGACTCCCATAGTATAGTAATTCCTTCATTTAATAATTATTGATTGAACTTTATAACGAAGACTTTATTTTAAGCTTGTGGCAATAATTCAATTTTGAATAATTGTAATTCTCAATTGTAAAATTAACTAACCAAAGCATGAATGGTTAAGTCACAAGAAAAAAAAAACAACACTAACAGTGTAAAAATATGCTTTTCTGAGTGCTTAAAGGGACACTGAACCAAATTTTTTCTTTCGTGATTCA